>NC_139554.1:99797558-100017558 GCF_965112155.1 Podarcis liolepis
TCATAATTCAATTAAAAGAGCCAACTGTCCGATTCCAAATTCAACATATTGGTTGACTTTCCATGTTCTGATTTTAGGAGATTTTTAGGAGATGTTGATTCCTTGTTCCTATTCCAATTCGCATGTTTAATCCAAATAATACAGTTCTGATGTTGATCCTTTATTTTATATCTGGTAACTTTCTGTGTGGAATTTTTTAAAAAAACTTTCAACCTTCCTTTCTTGTTGCAATCAATCATTTCCAGCATCCCCCCCCCCACGCCAAGGACTCAGTTTTACTGCGTAGTGACCTTTCACCATCTTGTTTTTCTCAAACCCAAAAGTGGTCTGGTGTCTGGTGTCTGGTCATTACTCCAGGCAGACTTCCAGCATTTTCTCTGAATACTTTCCCATCTGATAGCAAGCTGACATCTCACCAACACCATAATAAATCAAAGTTAGAGTCCTCCGTAGGAGGGTATTGCCACAGAGCATCCCAATATTTTCCACACAGTTCCATTCTTTCAATTAATCCATAAGCATTATAAAGTTCTTGTTGATTCCCTCTTTCAGTCCATTAATAATTGCAATCCATTAACAATTACAATCTATTAGTAGCTATTTTTTCCTTTGGTGAAGAGCTGCCAAGTCATAAAACAGCATAGTGAATATATAAAGAGAAAACGCCTCTCCACCACAATCCAATTACGACAAAAATCTTCTATAGATTGAGACCTTGGCACTCACTGGCTGATTCATTTAGCAGGTTAACTTGTCTCCTTCCAGAACATGCCTGTTTCTTAAGTCCGAATTCTGATATATCTTAAGAAACAGAAGAATCTCTACTCATGGTGGCTGTGTTGGAGAGTTTCCGATGCATGCAGATGCTATGCACTCAGCGTCCCTTCTCCCCTGCATTTCGTAGGAGCGGGAGGCAGGTACCGGACTATCTGCAAGTGAGAGCTCCCCCCACCAATGCTGGGGGGACGGGACTTGCAAGGATAATTACTCTCAAATTATCCTTAATTGGCTGCATGCCCCGGGTCTGCTATCGTGGGAACCGCTGTTCATCATGGCAGCAAAAACTGGAAGTCCTACCGGTACAATGTTTTCAAACCCCATCCTACAGAAACACTGTATAACATCTTTTTATTCTTTAAATAAAATCCCTTTTAGTTTTCGATCCTTAAGTTTTGTTTTGTTACTAAACTTCTTGGTCTATAATCTCCCATGAAAGCCTATTTTTATGTTGGGGGAATAATTTTCCTTTGTGATGAATGCGGAAAGTTGTCTGTTTCATGCAGGTTTTGTTCTGCAGTTCCTAGAAAGGTGGTTTGTACAGAAGGACCACTCCTGACATGAATGTTATCAGCATAGATGAACATGCAGCACCCTAGGAGGCCTCACTTAACTTAGAGTTTGTAATTAACTAGAGATTTGGAGGGTAGAAGGGAAGTTTTTAATGTATGATATTTTAGTGTTTTTTGGTTTCTATGGAAGCCGCCCAGAGTGGCTGGGGAAACCCAGCCAGATGGGCGGGGTACAAATAATAAATTATTATTATTATTATTATTATTATTATTATAGAAGGCGGCATTCTATGGAGTAGTGATCAGATTACAGACATAGTGCTAAGAATTCTAAGTAAATCTATGAACATCTACAAACACCTGTGCCATCAAATAACTCCATAGAGTTGTTTGGTCATAGGGACTTCATCATGACATGGGGTATCGTGTTGGTCAGTGACAGTCTCTTGGTGGCCAGCAGACAGTGTCCAACTCTGATTTTCTTCAGCTCCTACATCTTCATGCACCAGTTTAGAAGCAGCACATTACAGGATATGCCAGTTCCAATGTGCCCCAAAGCTCTCCCACCCTGCACATCTCCAAGTCATTGTTACCAGTAGTATACAGTGGTACCTTGGGATGCGAACGGGATCCATTCCGGAGCCCCGTTCACATCCAGAAGCAAACGTAACTATCGACAACACGCGTGTCACTTTTCGCAGCTTCTGCGCATGTGCGTGACGTCATTTTGAGCATCTGCACATGCGCGAGCGGCGAAACCCGGAAGTAACGCGCTCCGTTACTTCCGGGTTGCTGCGGAGCGCAATTCCAATGCGCTCAACATGAAGCATATTCAACCCGAGGTATGACTGTATGTGAAAATGATCTAGGGGTCTTAGTAGACCACAAGGTGAACATGAGTATCAGTGTGATGCAGCTAATGCTGTTCTAGGCGGCATCAACATAAGTATAGTGTCCCAATCAAGGGAAGTAAAAGTTATGCTCTATTGTGCCTTAGTCAGACCACACCTGGAGTACTGCATCCAAGTCTGGCCACCACAATTTAAGAAGGATATCGACAAGCTGGAACACATATGGAGGACGGTGATCCAGATTTTCAGGGGTCTGGAAACTAAGTCTTCTGAGGAATGATTGAGGAGATATGATAGCCATCTTCAAATATCTAAAGGGCTGTCACATGGAAGATGGAACAAGCTTGTTTTCTTCTGCTCTGGAGGCTAGGACCCAAACCAACAGCTTCAAGTTACAAGAAAGGAGATTATGACTGAACATCAGGAAGAACCTTCTGACACTGTTCAACAGTGAAACAGACTCCCACAGAAGGTGGTTGACCCTCCTTCCTTTATAGTTTTTAAGCAGAGGTTGGATGGCCATCTGTTATGGATACATTAGCTGAGAATCCTGCATTGCAGGGGGTTGGACTAGATGACACTCAGGGTGCCTTCCAACTCTACAATTCTGTGATTCTATGATAAAGAGCTCTGGTTTCAACATGCAAAATGGACATTCCTGATGTTCCTGGAAATGAGGCAATTGTTAATTGTAAAGGTGCAATCTCATGCACATTTACTTGGAAGTATGTACTAATTTGAACATTAAGACTTAAATCCAAGTAAGCATGGGTAGCTTGGCTTTGCCTAGTTCTAAACTGATGCCAATAAATAGCTGCCATGAAAATCTTCCATGAAGTAATCTAATGTAAAATATAACAGTCTGAAAGTGAGAACAGTTGCATTATGACATCTTGCAATTTTAGGAAACCTTTTGCTCAGGAGGCTGCCTCCTGTTCAGTGGGTGATGGACGGTTTAGATATTCATGAGTCTGCCATTTTGCTCTAATCCTAAAGTAAAGTTCACATACCAACACAGAAAACTCACTGCCCGGAAATCCAGATGTCCCTCTCTCAAACAAGCCTGTTTCCCTAAAGACATCAAGCTGTATTTATGCTCTCTCATTTACAATGATAAAAATTTGGAATTTTGTTGTAAGTGATTGATTCTCATTGTGTAAGATCCTTACTTCTTAAATTTTTGTGGCTTACAAACAAAAAGCAAAACTAATTTGATTGCTTTTACTAAATTGATATCTGCAATATGTTTAGAATACAAAAAAGTATATTTCAGTGGAATAAGATATACGTAGCTACTGTAGCTGGCAAGGAACTGCATTCTAGGCAATTCTGTGTCCGGACCTATGTTCCAGTGTTTTTTCTTTCTTTCTTTTAAATTAAGATTTTATTGGTTTACAAAAGTACATGCCTTGTCTCTTTTTAAAAGTTGTACAGCCTTTTCTACAAATCAGTTACATTTGTTATGAGACATTAGTGTTGAGTACATTATAAGGTCAGGAAGAAGAGGAGGGGAGAGGAAGGGTGATGGTGATTTTTTTAAAAAAAATATTGCAGTGTACGTGTGGGGTTTCGTGTCAGCATCAACTAGGTAGGTTCTCATTCTATTCGTGTGTTATGTTTCCTTGGTAGTGGGAGAGGTTGGGGGCCCAGGGTATGGCTGGACTCACCCTGAAACTCACCTACAGGGGGTACCAGAAACTGGTGCTGGTACGCCCAGGAACCTCACCAAAATGTTGGATAGGCTGCACCTCCACAGGCACATACCGCCACATGTGGTGGGAATGCCTCAAAATCCAACCCCTCTGGACAGAAGTCCTACAAGAAATATGCAAAATAACTAAACAGGTATTAGAAGTCACCCCAGAACTGGCCCTACTGAACATCTTCCAAGATGACCACTCACATTATACAGAGCTTATAACCGACCTACTCTCAGCAGTCACAAGCCTATGTTCCAGTTTTAGCACTTTGAGTAGTTTCCAAAGCTTCAAACCAGGTGAGGCAGAATTGCTGTGCTAGCTTATCAGCAGATAAGTCACTTTTGCTTCCCAAGAGGCTGCAAGGACCTTGGTATGGAATAAACAAAACAGGAGAACTGGATTGTCTCTGTTGCTTGGTTTGCTGTTTTGTCTTGTGTTTACACCATGCTAACCCTCCACCCAGCCTCACCCCTCCTGCATCTTGTGAACAACAGCAGCCCACACAGTGAGATGCTTCTGAAGTAGTTATACAGAAATGCCATATTCTATAGCAAGTATTTAGGGCTTTGTCTTAAATTTTCACTATGACCTGAAAGATGACCATAGGAACTAAAGCAAAATCTGCCCCATCTCATGAATGATTGCTCCATTTTGTTACGTTACTTGCAGGCACTTCTCTGCAAAGACTTCACCCAGTAAATATTCATCTTCTTGAGCTCACTGTCACAATCTTTCTCAAAGCAGAGATGGCAAGAGACGTTTGGGATTTGGTACACCCTGGTAAATCATAGCTGAGGACCCCCATCCTAGCACTATCATCCTGAACTGAATAATGGTAGGATCCTGTGCATGTTTATTCGCAGTGAATGGAGGGAGCAGAGATAAGGAAGGCATACACTCCCCATCTCTGGTAGAGGTGTAAGAAGGTATTGATTTTGCAGTATTAGATTATAGCACATTTCGTAGTAAGAATGTCACTGACCATTAGAACTTTGATAGGCAGGGTCTTCAGAGCCTTTTGCTTCCTTTTGTGGGGGAACAGTAATCCTGCCTTAAGGACCTACACTGCCTATGTCTGTCTTAGGTAAACTCCACCTCTTATGAAAATTCCTTAGCAGAGCTTTCCTTGCCGCTCGTCGGTGATTCCCACCCCCCTTTTGTTTATGTGACCTCTCCTCTTCCTTGTCTGCGTAGTGACTATTTGGATGGTCTTAGTGTGAGTCCTTTCCCAATCCTTTTTGATCAGGAGTTTTTAACTTAGTCTTGTCATATCCCAGGTTACTCATAGCTCTGGTCTCTTCATATTTTACTATAAATGTCAGTATACAGTGGTACCTGCAGTGTGCCACAGCCTTTAATTCCTTCTGTGGCGAAAGCGATTCATTAAACCACTTTGACAGCATGGTGAAGTGTCAAATAGATATGCAGCTATTTTAGAATATAAATACTTTGACCCCAAGCATTATCTTTTCTAATTTTGAAAACCGTATTTAAATGTGTCTTAGGAGCAGGCTTTGGGTTTGTCTGCTGTTAAAAAAGCATTTTCTTCCAATCCATCACCCCCCCCCCAATTCTATCTTGAATTGAAATTATTTCTTTCCCACATCAGGCCTATTGCTAAATCACACTTTTAATCAAATTAACTTACTTGTGGTTGTGTATTGATTTGTGTTGACTCAACTGAATGTCATTTGTCTGCTTGTATATCTATTGTGCAAGACTGAGTTACTGTATATTGTGCTGAATATTGTATATTCATATATGGATTGATATGAGCCGATTGCCTTCTGCTAGTAAATGGATCTTTATCTTGCATTATTATATATTCATCACTGCAGTTCATGAACTCACAGACTATACATCTAAAGTTACATAATCCATGTATTTGATAATTGACATAATTTTTGTGATACAACTTTGTTTACGGCAGGCGTGGAGAAGCTCTGAACTCTCCTAGGCCCCTCCCCAGGCCCCTCCCCCTCTTTTTAGGCAGCATTCCTCACTGTTCCTGCTCTGCATTCTCTTCATGTACTTTTGCCTGGCTGAATGTGGTCTTGAACTGTGCTAATTACCTTTGCTTGCCTGGATGGAGGCTGTACAAACCTCCGAATTTTGCATGGCTGGAATGCAGTCTAGCATAGAAACAGCCAGATCCCATTGGTCCATCCACTTTTTGCACTCGTCCCTGTTCACCACAGTCCCAGAAAGTCCCTGAAGCTGAAAGATATTTCCCATCCCTGCTTTTGTTGTAGCGTGTATCCCTTAATTCAAGAATTCTGTTATTTAGTAATTAACGGTGGACAAGCTTTTTTTTTGTAGGAACATCTCTTTGTATCATTCCACTAATTGTTGCTCTAGAACTCTTCACTGTGCATTCAAAACTGTAGCAACACCTGGTGATGGAATGAAAACATTGCAATAATTTTAGAAGATAAAAGCTCACATTTCGGCTGATGAGAGTACTATCTAACCAGACCTCTTGCATTCTAATTTAATCATCCACAGAAAAGCAACCACATATGTACCACAACAATTTTTCACATGTAACTACCACCTTGGCAATTAAACAGTATATAAATTTAGGGAAAATAAATCATAATTGTAAAATTAATAATAATGTGCATTGGCTAGCCTTAGTGTCCAAGTTATGGTTTGACATCTAAGCATCTAATTGTTTCAGAACCAGTCTTTGAGGTCCAGCATTAAAACCTTAAGTTGTTTGTTTGAAGTTAATGCAGAACTTCAGAAACATAGATTTGTCCTGCAGTAGTGGGCGGCATGGCAGAGCAGAGGCTGTTACCTGACCTCTGCCAGGTGAGTCACTGCTGCTTAGTGGAAGGTGAAGAAGTGGGGATGTTGGTGCAGGGCAAATGCACCAGCAAGAACACCAGATTGATTCATCTGGTAAGCCCCGGTGACACAACTGCCAAAGGTCAGGTAAGTACCTTCTATCTTTTAGAAGGTTGAAAAATATCAGAAATGGTTAGTGAGTATATGTTGTTACTGTAATACACATATTGTATACAGTGGACGCTCGGGTTGTGAACGTGATCCATGCGGGATGCACGTTCGCAACCCGCGTCTGCGCAGACGCGGGTTGCAATTTGGCACTTCTGAGCATGCTCAAAGCGCGATTTAGCGCTTCTGCGCATGCGCAACTGCTGAAACCCGGAAGTAACCCGTTCCAGTACTTCCGGGTTTTGGCAGTCCGCAACCCAAAAAAACGCAACCTGAAGCGGCTGTAACCCAAGGTATGACTGTATTGCATATTGTTGAGTACTGTTGGCTTATATATTCTTTTAAAAAAATAAAAACCGTGAATGAAAGGAAGGAAGAATAGGCCTGATACTACCTTCTCCCCCCGCAAAAAAAGAGTATCTGAGGGACTGTTCACTTTTAGACCAGTCAATCAAAGGAGTACTGGTTTTTCGGACAAGTGAGCCAGAAGCAGGAACCTAGTCAATACCTGATAAGGGTAGACTTCCAGAGCAACAGTTAAGGATCAGAGCATAGGAGCCAAGTCCTAGGGAACAAAGGGACTCAATAAAATATTTGAGGGGTCTCCCCCACCCAAGTTGATGGGCGTTGCCATTCAAATGGTATGCATGTGCTGCGTCTTGTGATCAGTTATGCGGGGCAGGGTTCACATAACAGACAAGGCTAAGCAGCAAACTCTGAGACATGATAGAATTGTCCTTGGGAGTCAGCTGACTCGGTACTTAAGATGTACTGCTACTGTGGTGCTTGTGAAGCACAGCCTATAAGCTGTGCAATGGAAACAGCACTGGTAGCACCACAGTAGCCTAACCAATGAGAGCTTGTGTTAGATGCCCTGTCCCATCACCTTACAGAAACCCAACCACTTAAGCAGGTACAAGGTATCAATTGCTAGTCAGTGAATGCGCACTGACATCTTGCTGCACAAATGACGCATGCAAGGTGAGGTCCCTAGCATCCCCTTTCCTTTGCTATGCTTCCAGAATGTATTGGCCATGGGGATGAGAAGGGGCAGGCTGCTCACAGTCAGCTTGATTACACACATTCCTTCAGCAAGAAGGAATCTGCCTTTAATACTCTACATTAAAGCATTCATACATAAAATAATACAATTCAGTTAAAAAATATCCATCAAAGCAATATGATATAGAACATATCTTGAACGCTATTTATTTTACTGTGGGAGACATCTGATTGACAGCGTGGAGATTTGGGGTGTGCACAACCTACTAAGTTTGTATTCCACAGTCTGGACACACACACAAAAATCTGGGTTTCTGCATTTGTTGGTTCATAAAAATGCAAACTAGCATGCTCGATAACTTGAGAGGGTGTGTTTTTTTTTTAATGTGTGTCATTTGGCCATGAAACAAACTTTTTTTGAAAATGTAATAAAAAGTGACACCACTCTCTTCGTTATCCCATTTTGTATTTCATCCACTCTGCCTTTCTTAATCAATTACATACCAAAACACACACACGCACACACCCTAAACCATGTTTTTAATTTAAAAAAAGAAAAGGAAAGCTCTTTATAATTTTGAAGTGGTTTTTTGGCATTTAATTATATACAATTTTTTGACCTGGCTAGGCAGATAATGTTAACACAGTTTTATTGCTATACAAGACTGAACATGTGTGCGCTTGACTTTTTTTTATTAAACTCCTACCGAAGAAACAGATTAATTGGAGGCTGATTCACTGGAGAACAGGCGTTAAAGACAGAAGGACCTCCTCACATTTTGTTCTGTTACCCAGGCTTATGCCATCCCAGGTTGGCAAGGAGAGCCCAACTGTAGTGTTTTGAAATGTAGCTGAAATAAAATAGTAGAATAACAGGTGCAAAGAAGGGGGGGGGGAATCGTAACCATTAACAAAACAATGTTCTGTTTCCCTTTTATTCCCTCTTGCCTAATGACCAACTGACACTTTAGTTATCACAGGTACTGCCTATATAGGGTTTCGCATCAGATTGTTAATGTGTAAATGGGATCACCAAAGTCAGCATCTGTTGTAATGATTTCCTGCCTGATTATTACTCCCTGCTACACACACACACACACACACACAGAGAGAGAGAGAGAGAGAGAGAGAGAGAGAGAGAGAGAGAGACTTATAGCATTTAAAAAAGATGTGTACAAGCTGTGATTAAACCTCTTCAGATTAAGTTCAAAGTAAATGCGGGGGAGTCCTTCTTAAAGCTTTCATTTGATGGGGTTTTACAATCTGCCTGTAAAACTATAACTTTGCTTCCAGAAATTATTTGAGTAGCCTGTTTCCCAGAAAGGTGAAGTTAAAATTAAAACACTGTGAAAAATCCATGACAGAATGCATGTCAGATTAAGCCACCTTTCTTCTGCCCACATACCCCACCCTTGGCTACACACATAGTTATTTTAGTCTACTAGAATGAATGAAATAACGTTGACGCTTTCCTTATCTCATTGCGTCTTTTCATGGGGGACCTTTTTATATTCTCTTTCTAAAATGGCTGGTTTTGCTTGTCAGTGGAATTCTTATATTCATAAAATGAGGTTCAGCTGTTTACTACAGACTTTTGATCCCATCTAGCAAATAATTTGAACAAGTATTAATCCATTTCCAGGTGAACTCAGGATGTCATCTCAGTCTGTATTCAGACTAGGAAAACCTCTGCAACTGGTATGGGGGAATACTGACAATACGCAAATAGTAGTAGTAGTAGTAGTAGTAGTAGTAGTATTTTTTTCCTATGCCACCCTTCATCTGAATATCACAGGGCAGTTTACAATATAAAAACATAAAAAATGCCATAACAACAAACAGAAACAATAACCCTCCCAACACACAGTTTAAAAGGCCATGATTTTTTTTTTAATTAGCAAAAGGTCTGGGAGAAGAGCTTATCTATTTCTGTCACAGAAAATTTCTACCCAGAATAAGGCAGGCCATGTAATCTAAACAGAACAAAGCCAGAAAAGGAAGAAAGGTGCTTGAACTCCACTAGTGTGAACATACTGCATTTTCTAAATAAAAATGTGAAGTTTCCCATTGTCCCTGCTATAGCATACATAGAGTTGCCTTGTTATGATGTTGCTCATTTATTGTTTCGTCCATTATACTTTACAACTACACAGCATTTAAGCATCTAAAAATGTCTGACATTATAAACGTACAGCTATTGAGGCTATGAACTAGTTCTGTTTTCCTTTTAGATTTCATTGTGGCTTTAGGATGATAACGTTTGAAAACCAGCAAATAATACTGGAATTTGTTGTTACAGCTTGGCTGTGGATTAGAGGTAAAACAGTCCATTTCCCAAATCAGATATTAACTTAGCACATTTGGCCTTCTTCAAGTCAACCACAGATGTGGCTGACCTTCTTAAAAAGGCAGAATAACAACAACAGGATCCCAGTTAAAATAAACATCTTATCCTCTGTTTGCGGCCCACCTTTCTGCCTTGCTAAATTTTAATTTGTGGTTTTACAGCTGAGCTGGATTACACAAATATTACAAAAGTGTATTTATGTGTTCACTCAGCTCTTACAGCTGAGGAATTCGCACCATCAGAATTCTGTCTAGTATTTTGCAACAGTTTTTTTTTTTTTTTTTTTTGAGGGTGGAGTGGAGAGGTGGGATTTTTTATTTTATTTTTTGCTGATGAAGTTCAAAATCACAAGAGCTATGAAGTGAACCTGTGGCATTTAAATCTAAAGAAAGCTGTTCCACTAGTCCTATGAAGGCAGCTCTTTACTGGGAAGTTTTTAATGTTTGATGTTATATTATGTTTTTATGTGTGTTGGAAGCCTGCCAGAGTGGCTGGGAATCAATAAAGTTGTTGTTGTTGTTGTTGTTGTTATCAATACCAATATTTCACTTATTCTAAAATGATGGATAATATGTTTATTTAGCTTGCTAATAATTGAAAATACTATCCACTACTATGAGCGAGTAAACCATGTGCATGTTTACTTTCAAGTAAATCCCAATGGGCTAAATGATAATTATCCTAAGCTAAGTATACATATAATTGATGACTGAGTTGTTAATCTCATGGAATTCATTATACATTAGCTTCTTGTTACAATTGTTGTATGAGTAAAAATGGATCTGTTCTGAGCATAACTTGGACCAGGGACCTTTGTAACTTCCCATGATTTAAAGCCTTAACTAGCAAACAGCATTCTCTTTTTGGGTAATCAAAAGTCCATGTGAATGACCTTGCTGTCTATATACGTACATGAAAGGGTGTTGAGCAAAGTTCACAAACGTCCACTAACGCAGAGAAAGAGTTTGTATACACACCACTTAGCACATTATATATGTGGGCTTCAGTAGTTATACTTGTAGGTTTAAAACTCCTATATGCATCCTGTTTATTTGTTGCTGCATCAAAGAAGAATCATAACTTGAACCTATGTAGTCCCAGAAAAACATTGTTTTGAAACCATGTCTTTAGGTATTCCGACTAACATCATTTCAGTTTGAGAATAGGACATACGGCTACTAATCTAGGCTTCATGGAGAACTTATGTGTGGTACCAAACATTGTTTATATATTGACAAATATTTCTAGGAAATGGTTTCATATTTTTGCTGTTAATTGTTTCATTACTGACCTCTACCTCTGTAGACATATGCAGTTTTCATGTTTTTGGGTGAGACTTTCAAAATATTTTTTTTTAAAGTGTCCAATGCTCGACGTGAGCAATGACATTTTTGCAGGCTTCTATTTCAGTCATTTGTGCCTTATTTTCTTTCTATTTATTTCAAACAAGCCACTATGAAAAATGCTGCAAATTTAAGTGACAGTCATGTACAAATATGCATAATATGAGCTGGTCCCTACCCATCATGTGTATTGCTAAAGACTCCATTGCAATATTTACAGTTAAACTAAACTTTTTCCCCCCAAGATGTAGCAAAATTGCATTTGTTTTGCAGATTTGCTCATCATTAAATGTGAAACATTTCACATTTGTCTTTTTGAGTAATTGGCTTTTAAAAATGATAAGGTGCTCTGAACACTTGTTATGTGGATAGGTCTGACGTTGTATCCCAGAAATCCATATGCCATACAGACAGAACAGAAGAAAGATATTCACAAGCATGTCACAGATTGGACTGAAGCAAGCCAAAAACCAAAGTGCCATGGCATTAACAATAGCACCAGATTTACTGTCACGATTGCAATCTGTGCTGTATCACAGACAGAAGGAGAACTTTTGATAGGTAACACCTCAGTGTTTTTTAAATCTTTTTGGCAAATTATCATTTTCATTATATTTTTGCCTGCCATGTAATATTATTATAATGATATTAAAAAAAATACAGGCGCGCACACACACTCAAAGTTTATTAGGCCCACAACCAAAGGGATAGTACTTTATAATCCTTATTAAGAGCTTGACAATTGTGTGTATGTCTGTACAAGAGGCATATACATATGCATGTGTGTACGGATATTTGTGTATGTGTGGTGTGTAGATACACACATATACAGATAAATATGCATGCCACTGGGTGATCTAGCAATGCAGACAATTTTTATTTATGTAGTTTGCTTTTCTAGTCTTAAAAGTAAATGCAGCTAAAAGTATGTGAATGCTATGCTTTGGGAACATTCAATGTGAAGTGCTGTCCTGTTGGGCTGTGGTGTAATCCCATCATAAATGCTTGCTACCATCTATTAGGCATATATGCTTGCACCAGTCTAGCTGGTTCCATCCTGAAAAGGATGTTGAATGTTAACAGCTTTGTATTATGGTGCATCCATTAATAGTGGCATAGTGGTAGAAACACACTGACGTTGAAATTGGACATCACAGACAACTATGATGCTGGGACTATAAGCATAGGGGGTGTGATGTCCTGAAAGTGCAGTAGTCATTGCACCCCATCATAATATTTAGCTCGTTCTGGAACAAAGATTAGGGCTTTAGAATCATAGACCATAGTAACAGGAGGGAAAACTATATACAGTAGTGCCTCGAGTTACAGACGCTTCAGGTTACAGACTCCGCTAACCCAGAAGTAGTACCTTGGGTTAAGAACTTTGCTTCAGGATGAGAACAGAAATCACACGGTGGCAGCGGGAGGCCCCATTAGCTAAAGTGGTACCTCAGGTTAAGAACAGTTTCAGGTTAAGAACAGACCTCCAGAATGAATTAAGTTCTTAACCAGAGGCATAGCTGTCAACTTACAGATTTGAAAATAAGGGACCACCAGCCTTGAAAATAAGGGACCAGCAGCCTTGAAAATAAGGGACCTGCAGCCTCACCTGTTCCAGGCACTCCAGTCTTCCTGTCCTCCTGCAGTTTGGTCAAACTCATGCTGGTAGCTTCGAGAACACTGTCCAACCAACTTTGTAACCAGAGGTTCAACTGAATAGAATCTGAATCACATGCACCACAAGGCCTATGGAGCCTCAACTTAAGATGGCTCCCCGGCCTGGCTTTGCACTGCAAAGTTTGCAGCAGCACGTGCAACAAAATGGCGTCCAGCATTCAAAACCCCCCTCAGCTTGCATTAACTAGCCACACACAAGGCATGCAAGCTCCACCCCCCCCCAGTCGTCCTTAGACTTCTTATTGGGTGAGCAACACAGCCAAGCAACACAGTTGGAGCCTCCCTCCTCCCTGGCCGGCAGGGAGGGAGGGAGAGGAGCTGCTTCCTTTGAAATTTAAGGGACATCATTTAAGGGACATTTAAGGGACATCCATCAAGAAGGGACAGCAGCGGGACATGGCGCTGGAATAAGGGACTGTCCCTTCAAATAAGGGACACTTGACAGCTATGACCAGAGGTATCGCTGCATGTGTGTGGTCATAAAAAAATAATGGAAGATACATGGCTATACTCAGCCTTTACTCTGGAGGCACTATGCTTCTGGATACTAGTTGCTGAAAATTGTGGCACTGTTGTTCAGGCTTCCCACTGAGAACAGAATGTTGGACTAGATGGACCACTGGCCTGATCCAGCAGGGCTTCTCAATCTATGTATAGCAGATGGAGGAGGAGAGCCATCAAGAATGGAGCAGACATGATTACAAATGAGTGGGGTGACTAGGAAGTGAATTAGCCCCAATCCCAATGAAGTTCTCAAATGTATTCCTACATGAATAGCAGTAGCTAGTCATCCCTGCGAGGATAGTGAATGCATTGCACTTAGGGCCACTGTTGTGCTGAAACAAAAACATTTCATCCACACCAGACATTGGTGATCCAGCCCTCTCTGGATCTAGCAGGGAGAGGCAACGTGCTTTGTGTGCAGAATGTGCACAAAGCACAGGCACTTCATTTGCCAGGGGTCCTTATTATTGCTGTTACAAAATTATGGCCATTTTACTGGAATGTATATGTATTTAGAAATATTGACAAACAGAATTGTATACATAACTTCACTGTTTTGTATCTGTTCCAAACAAAACAGCTTTGTGAAGGAAGCATATTATAGTGCTTACTAGTAAACAAATAGATCAATAACTATATCCTCTTACTAGTAAACTTAAATATATCAAAGCACTGGAAGAATAGGGCTTAGATATACTATTAAAGAAACGAGAATGGTTCATAATCTAGTGCCCATCACAACTGACTATACTGTAGAATAGTAGTTATATAGAAGGGAACATATTTTAGATCATATACACCCCCTTCCCTTGCACTGGAAAAAAAACAAACCCAAGCCTGCGTCAAATAGATTTGGCAATCCTATAATTCATGTTGAGTTTAGATAAGTGCCGAAAAAGATTTACAAACTCACAGCTTGACACTCAGCCCACATGTTGGGCAGAGCAAGGAGGGAAAAACCTCTACAAATGCTACATAGAGATTCCTGGCAGTAAGTAGTGGAACATCAGTCAATTGTTTTTTTCCCCTTAATTGAAAGCCTTCTCAGGACCTCGTTGAAAATAATGTATCTGCCTATCATGTTCCCCCCTTCTTGTTCACATTATCTGGCTGTAAGGCTATCCTCCTTAGGCTGTTGAAGCCTGAAGTTTTACAATTATTCTCAAAGCTTCTTTAGCATAGGTACTAATGAATGGCAAAATCACGCAGTTCTGAAATCTAACTAAGCAGGATGCTGGAATCAATGGGTAATGGGTAAAATTAACTTTGTACAGTTAAACATCTTTCAAACTTTCTTTCTCTGCAGCTATACTTCTCAGTGCAAAAGATTTCCCAATGTTAATTTGATTGGATTGTAAATATCATACCTTCAACCGTATACCAAATTAAAATAAGATACTTGTTTTTACATTACCTGATAGAACAACTAATCACAATGTGGTTTTGGAAATAAAATTTCCTGAGAATGTTTTTTAAGGAGTGTTTTTATTTTAAATGTTTTTATTTATTGAAGATTCAATTTATGAATACTAAACTTTCAAAATCTTGTAAATTTGTGCATTCTGTTCATTCATTCATTCATTCATTCACGTAGCTTATGTATTTATTTAAAGAATTGAATATCCCACCCTTCTGTTTAAAATAAAACTTCCAGGGTGACTTCCAGTGTATAATAAATAATGATAAAAGCAAAGACTAAAAGAGCATCAGGGGCTTACTTATGAGTAAACATGTATAGGATTGAACTGAAAATTAACTAAAAGACCAATAGTGTTGGAAGGACATAGGATTTGGCATGCCTCTCTAATGAAGGAATTCAACAAATGTGTGTGCCTACGAGATCCTTTAGATACGCAGGTTCAGCTTAAACTGGACTTCAAAGGTTAAAGTCAGTGCTTGGAGTTGTACTTGGAAATGGACCAGCAGCCCACAAGTGGTTTAAGATCAGTCTTGCTGCTTTGTTTGGACCAATTAAAATTTCCATATAGTCTCAGAAGCCAGACCAAGTACAACACATATCAGTAGTCTCATCTGGAGATTACTAGAGTCTGAATAACATGTCACAAGATTATCTCTCTTCCAAAAGGGTCACAACTGAACCATCAATTGTAGCTAGCGTTGTGGTATCTAAAGTACCTCCAAACCACAAGCCTAATTGTTTACAAGGAGTGCAACTCATTCAGAACAGGTTGGACTCCATGATACATTAACCACCTATTATTAGTACTTCCATCTTGTCCAGAGAAGTATTGGATCCAGTGTGAAGGATTATTGCTTTAAAAAAATAATGAACTGAATAGGCTAAATTTGATTGGTATGAATCTGTTACACGACAGTAACAGGCACAGTTAGTAAAAGCACAAGATATCTTCTTTATTAAATTGATTGGATTGGAAGATCTACACCCATTTATCCTAGCATCCAAAACGTAACAAAAAACTGTACGGTCGTACCTTGGTTCTCAAACTCCTTGGTACTCGTACGTTTTGGCTTCTGAATGCCACAAACCCAGAAGTAAGTGTTCCGGATTGCAAATGTTTTTCGGAAGCCAATTGTCTGACACAGCTTTCGCTTGACTGCAGGAAGCTCCTGCAGCCAATCGGAAGCTGCGCCTTGGTTTTCAAACGGTTTCAGGAGTCGAACGGACTCCCAGAATGGATAGAGTTCGAGAACCAAGGTACCACTGTATATGGTAGAGGTTAATATGAAAGTTGTTGTCATAGGAGCCAACTCCTAGGGGCCAAGGTCTCAGCCCCGTCCCCAATAAATTATTTGAGGGACTCGGCACCCCCAAAATTAACGGGCATTGCCATTCAAATGGTGTGCATGTGTCACAACATGTGATCAATTATGTGGGGAGGGGATTACCTGCCCCCCAATATTTGGCACCCCTGGTTGTAGTGAAATACAAATGAAATGTGCAATGCTGAGGAGTGGGACCTTCAACAAAAAGATGTTGCAGTGTAGAATCTTCCTATTCAGTATTCCAGCCAGCCAGTCATTCTGTTTTTCAGATACTGCATTCCATTCGCCTCCCCACCCAACATGGCATCTTGGCTCAGGTACCCATTCAACGTTAAATGGCTACTCAGCATATATAGTGCTTACTGAGCTGTTTGGGGGCTATTTTACCATTAATTAATCAATTATATTATTTATAACCTACTCTTACCATACGCACAGCCCCAGAGTGTGAGTCTTAGGACTTCCACCTCCCCTAATGATCTTCTACTGCTGCAAACCTTGCACATACTAATATTTAGAGATGGACAGATCAGTCTCTTTCCAGTCCATGCCAAGTTTGCATATATTCATTGATAAGTTCGTTCTGTCCCATTTCCACGTTTACATGATTTTTTTTATTAAAAAAAACCGCAGCCAGATTTCTACTTAAATAATATAACACATGGGTAGGCAAACTAAGGCCCAGGGGCTGGATCCGGCCCAATCACCTTCTAAATCCAGGCTGCAGACGATCTAGGAATCAGCATGTTTTTACATGAGTAGAAAGTGCTCTTTTATTTAAAATGCATCTCTAGCTTATTTGTGGGGCCTGCCTGGTGTTTTGACATGAGTAGAATGTGTGCTTGTATTTAAAATCCATCTCTGGGTTATTTGTGGGGTATAGAAATTCGTTCATTCCCCCCCCCCAAAAAAAAATATAGTCTGGCCCCCCACAAGGTCTGAGGGACAGTGAACTGGCCCCTTGCTGAAAAAGTATGCTGACCCCTGATTTAACACTTATTTAAGTACACACTTTTTCTCAAAATACATATTTAAGTAAGGATTTACTCTCAGTACACTCATTTATGAATTTATTTGTTTCAAACACATTATTTTTATGCATTTTGTTACATGCTCTGAGTAAAGAACTGTATCACAAAATTAGGATAAGTGCAAAATCCAAATAATAAGTTCTTATCCTCATACTAGTCTGGTAGATGTTGATCTGGTTAGTCTGCGTCAGGATTCCTTGAAATGAAATTCCTCAGCGAGCCCTACTAATACCTCCCTCCCTCTTTGACGACAATGCTGACATAACTCAGTGCCAAAGTTTGCTGTTTGAATAGATGCTAATACAGGTGTCCTAGATAAAAGGCACTTTGCATGTGGAAATAAAATGTATGCAAGGCAAATACGCTACTCACATATATTGCATTTCATATGGTGATTTATTGCCAGGATGGACTTTTCATACAGCAATAGCCCCTAGCTTTAGTAATATGTTGAGGAAGGCACAATCCTCCTGCCAGCTCTTTTGGGGAACATGTGAACTCTGACCTGCATTTTCAGGTTATAGAACTCGAAGAGCAGTGGCCTGGTATTTGGTTTCATTGGGCAGTTATAAGGGCTGCATTTTTGGGAATAGGTGGCTGACATGCATGCCTTGTACCTATAATTCCACTTAGACAAAAGCTTTCTTCCGTATTATCTTTGACACTTACACTGTTCCAATCCTGTTCTAGCTCTCTTTCCAGGCTGAGTGAAAGGATATGCTTGATAATTTCAATGTGGGCTCATGTCACGGTCATGCTGTTTTATTGTGAATCTCATGTAAATGTTAATTTCACCAGGTTATGTTTGCAGTGGAAAATCATTTACACATCTCTAGTCAAAAGCATGATTGATAAGGAGAGAATTGGCTTTTTCAACTCTCCCCCCCCACCGCCCACCGAGCATGTCTCCTGTATCAACAGGACCTTTTCAGTTTTATTGTGGTTTTTGTTGTTTTTTTAATGTCCAAATGCAATTATTTATAGTGGCAAAGAATAAGAGATTTCTGAATTCACATGCAGGTGAGATTGCAATGTGATCCTGTATAACACATTAAGAAGCAGTACAACCTAGCAATTTCAAGTTAGGGATTTAGTTATTTATTTATTTAGTGCATCCTAGAGCCCTATACAAGGGACATGGGTGGTGCTGTGGGTTAAACCACAGAGCCTAGGACTTGCTGATCAGAAGGTTGGCGGTCGAATCCCCGCGACGGGGTGAGCTCCCGTTGCTCGGTCCCTGTTCCTGCCAACCTAGCAGTTCGAAAGCATGTCAAAGTGCAAGTAGATAAATAGGTACCGCTCCGGCGGGAAGGTAAACGGTGTCTCCGTGCGCTGCTCTGGTTCGCCAGAAGCGGCTTAGTCATGCTGGTCACATGACCTGGAAGCTGTATGCCGGCTCCCTCGGCCAATAAAGCGAGATGAGTGCCGCAACCCCAGAGTCGGCCACGACTGGACCTAATGGTCAGGGGTCCCTTTACCTTTTAGAGCCCTATACAGGTTAACTAAACATGTGAGAAGGGTAGAGACAGGGGGTGCACTAGCTCTGCCTGCCATTCTCATTGTCCTCTACATGTTCAAGGGTAACTGACAGCAGCGAGGAAGCTTCCTGTCCTTGCAGTGGCTTTTATGCATTTTGGAACGCTGGAAAATTCCAAGCCAATAAAGTTTCATTTGAATTCACACTGGTAATATGCATGGAACAAGACCATGAGCCTTAGTTCAGAGAGATTTTGAACCCGTTATGCCAGTGTCCCTCTGGACCAAGGCGATGCCCTCCTCTGGCACTGAGGACTACAGCTAAGAAGCCTGAATGGAAGGACAGTCTCCTCTGTTCTGTGGTTGTCATTGACTGCTGAAGCATCCAATACCCCTTTAAATGATGAGGCTCCTTTCACAGAAGGCAGAGCTAGCAACTTAAACAGAACTGCAGCTTCTACTTAAGTCTTAAGGCATAGTCTGAGGATGAGTGCTGCTCTTCTAGAGGTGCCTGTCCTTGATCATTGCTCAAAACAGAACAGGTTATGGGTCTGGTTTGATGATTTTGTTTTGGCTTTGGGCCCAGTTGCCAGAAATGGCCAAAGGAGTTACTTTCCTCCTAACACATATTGTTAGCAGTACCCCTCAGGTGAATAGATAGATGCCACCTTGAAGGTCTTCTCTGGGCTCCTCACCCAGATTGATTCCCTACCCTTCCAGCTTCTCCCTGATACTAGTTTTTCTTTTTCTTTTGAGAGTTGGCAATTGAATTAGTGTTACAGTTAAGACTAAACAGACCTCCTACTCTTGTTCTTACCTGGATTAATATTAACTTTAGCTGGAAGATGTTCAGGCTGCTGTTCTTATTTTAGCCATACAGTATTTCTCTACAAACACATAATTATTTTAGACAGTTATTATTTTAGTATACAAGAAACCCACTTGAAACCAGTGCAAATAAACGTGTGCAGTTCTAAAGTTAGCAAGTGTTCTTCTTCTTAGTGCAAGTCAAAACAAAGCAATTCCTAAATGTTTGATAAATGTTTGTTGTCCTGGCCAAATGCAAAAAAATAAAATAAAAAATACCATAATATCGGGGGTTCTCTCTTTCTCTGATATATGGAGTACAGTGGACAGCCAGGTTGTGAACATGATCCGTGCGGGAGGCATGTTTGCAACTCGCAGCGCTGTGTCTGCGCATGCACGGGTCACGATTCTGCGCTTCTGCGCATGCGCAAAGCACGATTTAGTGCTTCTGCGCATGTGCAAGCGCCGAAACCCAGAAGTAACCTGTTCTGGTACTTCTGGGTTCGGCGCAGTACGCAACCCAAAAATGCGAAACCTGAAGCATCTGTAACCCAAGATATGACTGTATATATATTAGCAAGGGAACATATTTTCAGAAGAAGAAAATGCTAAAGAGTAAAACCCTAAACAAATCCAGAGTGGAGTCCCTAAGACAATTGGATGACCTTGTACACCTCCTTCCAGCAATTCCTGCAGCCAAGCTAGTGCCAAACACATTGCTCTACCACATCAGCAAGGCCTAGAGGGGGGTCATGTTGTCTGGGCAGCCCAGGACCTTCATACACGCTGCCCACCCATCATTTTTACTTAACCCCTGGAGGTGTACTCCATTGTCTCTCAAGACAGACGGATGCCAATGGACAAATAATACCAAGCAGCAGTACATTCAGTTACCTGTAGGCAGTCAGATGGGTGGGGTACAAATAATAACTGAGGCTGTGGGGGAACTGGGGCAGGGAGGAGTCCTCACTTGCACAACCACCAGCGGTACTAACAGCCTCATGAATATCTAAGTGAGGAAAATGTACAAGAATGCATCCCATTAGGGAAATGCATCCCATTAGGGAAATTGCATACAAAAGTGTATATTATACAGGGCTGGTGAATTTTCATGAGAAGTTTAAAATAATAATGATGATGATGATGATTTTTAAAAATTGCAAACTGATGTGAAACTGTGGCAAACTGAACAATGAGAAAGTGAGAGAATCCGAAATTGTCAAATTTATTAAGCATAAGAGCTTTGGGTTTCCTTGTCTCTTGCACTAGTGCAGGGGTCTGCAACCTTTAAGACAAAAAGAGCCACTTGGACCCATTTTCGAAGGGAAAAAAAACTGGGAGCCGCAAAACCATTGCGACATTTAAAACAAATATATCTCTGGAGCCGCGATCTGACAGCGGGCGGAAAGGTGACGTCGGGACGGTGTGTGACTAACGCATGCATCGCCCCCATGCGACGTCACAGCCAGTACAGCGCCCGCCACAGTGGGGAGTGTCGGGGCGCACAATGCGCCTCCTCCCCTCGCTAGTATCCGCCCCGGAGCCGCGGCAAAGATGTAAAAGAGCCACATGCGGCTCCGGAGCCACGGGTTGCAGACCCCTGCATTAGTGTGATGCAGCACAGCAGGAAATATTCTTAAACATATGAGCTGGGAATACTGGCAGCCCTGAAACTTTCTAATTTTCTCATGAATCTGAAGTTCCACTTTGGAGGAAATTATTATGCCATACAAGTCAGTGTTATAGGAGCACTCTGGACAAAATTATTTGGGTATCAAAGGTTCAACTCAATTTCAATTAAATGCTCTTCTTTTGTGAATTTGACCCCAGTCCTTGCAGTGTTAAACTCACTTGAGATCTACTGGTGAATTTAGTTCAAACATTTGTTTTCTTTCCATTAAATAACAAATTGCTTTGATAGGCAGGTTGATTTGATATGATGGCACCACTGAGATTTCCAGCAATTTTGCATTCAGATCAATCATGCTAAGAGACACAGAAACATGCACTGTAAACACCGGCATATTAATACCATCCCATTATTATTTTTTTAATAGCAGGGAAAGTTGCAGCAATGCAGGCAATATTTGTTGGGTGTTTTATACAGCAATATTTATCCTGTTTAAACTAATTTTACAGAGTTGGAAAAAGCAGGTTAATTATAACACAAGGTTCAACATCTTTAGATATGTATAACATTTTCTGTTCCTTAAAACAAATATTCCCCATGAAAATATAAAACATTTTTTTTCTGACTTGCAAAGTTTTTGCAGTCTATCATTTAAATTACTTAAATAAAGGGAGCCTTAGTACTCCCAAAAGCTGAGAATATAACACCCTCCATGCATATTAGCTTGATCTTCTTGACAGACCAGAAAAGTGTTTGTGTGTGCCAATTAAAACAAAAATGGATCCCTAGTGGCTTGTTCCTCACACAACTTCTGAAGACTGCTATCATTGTTTGCTGGGGTAACCCTGGATAGGGCTGCTATCCAAAGTAAACAAACTTTTCAAAACTTTCTTGACAGATGGGGGTTACAAATGCATTTTAATAAGAGAGTTGCCAAAGCAACATTTTTTTTTTAAAAAAATATTTTTACAATGAGCATATATTTACTTAACATCTAGCAACATTGGGGGATACAAGGCAGATACATTCTCACAAAATGTTTCAACTAGCAGGATTTCCCCCCTCTTTCTTGGAAGCCTAGTTAGGAAGTTTTTATTCAAACTGATACTTTAGCCATTTCTTCTTCTTTTTTTTAAAAAAAATGTCAGCTAGCCTGGACTCGTCAGAAGGAATTATTGAAAGTTACCAATGTAAGACTATCATCTGAGACAGACATTCTGCCTGATAATCTCTTTTTTCCTTTCTTTCTTTTTGAAGAATGTGTGTCCATAAACACCTTTGAGTACTCTTCAATAATTTAACACTCTTCATCTGGTACAAAATATCATATTATGAAATGGAGTGGGGGACTGCAGTTGAAATGGGACTTACTTTATTTGATTTATTTACATGTGCCGAACATTAGACTTAACCATATTATAGTGAAACACAAACATATATATTTTTAATACAACGTTCCCTCCACCTCAGCTCTTTCATTCAACCTAAACTTTGTAAAAAACAACAACAACAAACAGGGTTATCAGGAGTGGGTAGAATGTATATTATTTCCAGTGGTACACTTGCTTTTGACATGTTTTTAAAAACTGAAAAATCCCTATCTTTATTTTAATTCAATTCAAATGTAATTCAAACAAAATTAATTAAATGACTAAGGAGGCTCAAAACCAAATTAATTAAATGGCTATGTGTCTCGAAACTTTATTTTAATTAGACCTTGTTTCTATTCACCAAGGGTGTGGTAGACACATCTTGCTGCAGCTGGTTTTGCATGTACTTATTTTTAACTGGTGGTCCATGTAACTATACCACATAAAATAAAATGAATTATTATTCTAGCCTCTTTAAAAAAGAAAAAAAAAGGTTTTATAATCAAAAGGAAGTTGATGTGAAAAGGGATGGCAGAGATGGAATCCAGGAGTGAAAACAAGACTGGAGGAATCACATGACTAGACTGGCAACTGTTCTTGGGGAAAATAATGACAAATTCAACATATTTACTTGGTACCGTCTTGCTTTGACTGTTCAGTGTCTATATCATGATTTAGAAGTGTGCTGTGAAAAATACATTAATCAGTAAAGGTAAAGGTAAAGGGACCCCTGACCATTAGGTCCAGTCGTGACCGACTCTGGGGTTGCAGCGCTCATCTCGCTTTACTGGCCGAGGAAGCCGGCGTACAGGTCATGTGGCCAGCATGACTAAGCCGCTTCTGGTGAATGAGAGCAGCACATGGAAATGCCGTTTACCTTCCTGCCGCAGCGGTACCTATTTATCTACTTGCACCGGCGTGCTTTCGAACTGCTAGGTTGGCAGGAGCAGGGTCCGAGCAACAGGAGCTCACCGCATCACGGGGATTCAAACTGCCAACCTTCTGATCGGCAAGTCCTAGGCTCTGTGGTTTAACCCACAGTGCCACCTGCGTCCCTTACATTAATCAGTAATGATGCATAATTCACCATCCAGAGGAACTTGACCTTCATCAATCTATATCTATATCTATATCTATATCTATATCTATATCTATATCTATATCTATATCTATATCTATATCTATATCTATATCTATATCTATATCTATATCTATATCTATATCTATATCTATATATCATCTATATCATCATCTATATCATAATCTATATCTATATCATCTATATCTATATCTATATCTATATCTATATCTATATCTATATCTATATCTATATCATCTATGATGTTTGGTTCTTAAGGTTGCCAACAAAAGTTTGACGGTATACAGGATTTTCTGTAAGAAAGCAGGGCTTCAGAACCCTAGTAGCTTCTCTCCTTTCCAGTTTGACAAGCAGAATAAATAACAGAATAAATTGTACACTTCATTTGCATAATTCATTTGGATCACAGAACTTTAATTGCTTTGGAAATTTGGAGAGGGGTACACAGAAAGCCCATTTCTAAGACTGGACTGAAAGCCCATCAAAACTTAAGGAGAAAAGAAGACCTATAGGAGATAAAAGCAAACACACCACTGCAGCAAATATCAAATACTAGGCCAGGTTTTGGCACAAGCTGTTTATTGAGGCTTGTGTGATGAGTGCTGGGGACAGTCTCACCACTTCTCCACCCAAATTGACAACAAAGGGGATCGCTGAATACCAGTTGGTGGGTAGCAACTGCAAGTGTTGCTGCATTTGTGTCATGCCTGTGGGCATCCTATAGGCCTTTTGGTTGACCACTGTGGGGAACAGGATGCTGAACTTAGATGCCTTTGGTCTGATCCAGTAGGATTCTTCTTATATTCTTCTGGTCAGAGGAATAAAAGCTGGTCTGTGTCATGGCTTGCTGTATCTTTTCTATTATTCTGGTTCTGCGTCTCTTCTTCCCATATGAAACAGGAAAAGGAATGTGCAGAAATGTAATACTGGCAAGCACTTCACCAAAACCAAGCAAGGATTCACAGTTGGGTGATTTCTTCTGGTTTTACCTTTGCTTCTCTCATAGCTGCATCACTGTTCTTTTATCCCTGGAAAAATGAACTGAAGGGGGTGTTGTTGTTTTTTGATTTAGTTAAAAGTTTGTTGGCATAAACAGTGTTTATGAACTGAAAGTTGAAGAGGATGGGGAAAGCTAGCTGAGAGAGAGCGTGTGTGTCATCGTTGGTCAATATCAATATTGTGTGCAACTTACAGGCGCTCCAATTCAAAATTTCTCCCTGCTTTCCCGCCTGGCTTTCTCTGTTTGATTTGGAATGGGAGGAGGAAGATCTGGGGCCAGAAGTAATACAATTGGTGACATTGACATGCGCACCAGTTTACATTGGACCTACTGCTGAGAATGCTTGAATCCAGTTTACAAATATGTGGCAGCTATTTCATTTCAGTTCTTGGAATAGATATCACTGCCAACATTTCAAGAGCTTTTCAGGAAGCAAAGGCATGGTACAGAATCCAGCCCATTAATTTACTTTTCTCCTCAAACTGACACAGTGAGTCAGTGGCAGAGGCTGAAGGAGGACACACGAATCCTGACTCAGAACCACCTGCTTGAACTAATGCCTAAATTAAAGTATCAGGACTGCACAAATCCTTCATTCCTTTGAGCTAGCTACTACTGTGAGCACTGGCTCATAATGCCACTTTAAATAAGTTTTCTCTTTTAGAGTGTGTGTCTTGAAAATGGAATGCATGCAAAAGGAAGGGTTGTTTTGTTTTTTGAGATCTTAAATAAGAAAGCAACAGAAGCAAAACAGAGGGCAGCAGCTTTTCTGGAGACTTTGAGGGGGAAAATCCCTTTTGTATTTCTGTAGTCCTTGTTTTATTTTAATTTTTCTTATCCATGGCTGATATGCTCAAAATTGCCTTCATGGGGAGACTGTTTGGTTGCTGTTGTTGTTTATTACATTGTTTAGGACTGCAGTGGTAAATTGTTGCAGCCAAATCTGGCACCCACCCACCCTGAATTATATTCCCATTGGTTTTAACAATGCTATTGTTAGAAATGCAAATATGGTTTAACAATTCCTTCCAAGAACTTTTTAATCAGGAATTCTAAGTAGGAAATATATAGAAGTGGGTTAAAAAAAACCCTACAGTTTAATGCAATTCGCCAAACCAAAGTCTTTGGAAATGCTTTCCTCTGAATGTCTAGGACAGAGCAGAACAAAGTCAATTACTGACTGTAATTAAGAAGTGGATGCATATAAACTGTAGAGAGCAGTAGCAGTCTTCTTGAAAGTGTTTAGTAACTCTGAAGATTACAGAGAAAGAGACTTGAACTGTATCTCGAATAGCAAGTATTTTGAATGAATTCACTTCTTCCTGTTCTATGATCTACTTTTGCTGATATATTCATACATCACCGATTATATATGATTATTACAAACAGCACATTAAGACGAAGACTCTTTCAAAATGAATGTTGCTTTGGTCTTGTTAGCACTGAAGTATCTCTTTTACATATCATAAGGGTACAAATGTTTATGCAATGCTGAAATACTTGTATTTTAATAAAGCTCAAATTTACTCAACGGAAGAGTGAACTATGTTGCTTCCTTCTTAAGCCTTCAAAATAAAGTCACTCTAATTACGTGTGTTGCTTTTACTTTGAAAATATTGTTTCTTGTAATAATTTAAGTGGTGGTTTGTTTGTACTGGAAGAGATGCACTAGATTGGATTGACCATTGTGTTTAGTCTAATTCATGTCTCTCACCGCACATTAATACATTTGTAGTATCATATAAAACAGTTGAAACCTACCCAAAATTAAAATTTGTAAACTTGAAAAGTGTTAGTGATAGGTTCCATCAGTTAGTTACCTTTGTACTGTTGCTGTGACAGAAGTTGCTGCATCCTGCAAAATATATGTGTTTTATTTCTGACCATCAGCGTCCTATGAAATATAATGGATGTTCCTTACATGCATGTATCTCAGGTCTATATAATATAATGGGTGTCTCTTATTTAGGTCAGCTTAGATTTTTAGCTCTTAGAAATATCTGGGAACACCTGTCATAGGCAACAGCTGTTATAAGTTGTACACACAGCCTATTATTTGGGAAGAGAACATAATCAAACAGGGTGGGATGACTAGTTTCTTGCCTAGAAATATTATGTGTGGAATTCCAACTATTCATTGTGTTGGGTTTCTCCCACACTTGGAAAACCATTTATTATTTCAAATATCCATATAGATGGATCCTATAGAAGTTTACTAAGAAATAAACCTCACTGTGTTGTAAGACATACTCCAGGTAAGTGTGCAAAAGATTGCAGCCCTAGCCCCTTATTTACTTAGAGGCAGTGGAGAATCTGGAAAAAATAATGACCAAGGGGAAGAAGTGCAACAGACTTTTAATACAGAATCACCTCTCAGCTTTGGGCTATTAACATCTTAAATGCTGCAGTGATATGTCCCAGTTTAAGTTACAGTGGTACCTCGGGTTACAAACACCTTGGGTTACAGACACTTCAGGTTACAGACGCTTCAGGTTACAGACTCCACTAACCCGGAAGTAGTGCCTCGGATTAAGAACTTTTCCTCAGGATGAGGACAGAAATTGCGCGTCGGCGGCAGCAGTGGAGGCCCGATTAGCTAAAGTGGTACCTCAGGTTAAGAATGGACCTCTGGAACAAATTAAGTTCGTAACCAGAGGTACCACTGTACAGTTATTACTTTCTCTTGTGCCATTAATTGGAACTTGCCCTCAAGTTGAGAACAATCAGTAAAACTTTAGCAAGCATTGGCACGGGAAGATGACACGAAGTGGAGAAAACAGATTCGTAGTTGATTAAAATGAGCTAATTGAAATAAATAAATAAATAAATAGTATAAATATAAAGCATTACTTCAAAAGATGCTCCTAGGATCAACACATATGGAATGAAGTAGTACCTGATTATCATTATAAGAGTTAGCTCATTGCACCTTACAATTCTCTGAGATGCCAGGAAAATGCCACCCCTAGATAAATGATCACCACCCTGGCATCAGTGTTCAATTATTTTGTTATATGGATCAGCCCTGTCTCAACCCCACCCCTTCTCATCATCCATGCAGTAAATAAACACAAACGTTGTGGTAAGGATCAGATTCTTCTATTATGGGAAGGATATTTTATGCAGAATCCTCATATGTACTGTAACATGCCCTAAAGTCTTTATTGTGTATTCCACATGGCTTTTAAAATTTTTAGTTATATGGGTATAGCCTGTACATTTCTGACATTATGTCTGTTCATTTTTAAAATGAACTAGTTCTAGTTCACCTTCTCAAAAGAAGAACTGGTTCCAGTTCATTTTACGAAACAAGCTAGTTCAGCTCAAATTCATCCAAATGAACTTTTTATAAAAAGTTGATCTAGTGGTTCAGCAGTGGAAACTGCTAGCACATTTCCAAAGCTAAGCAGGGTTTGGTATGGTTTCAAATTGGAGGGGTGACCACATATTGAGATTACTGCAGTACAGGGGCTTGAACTAGATAACCTCGGGGTCTCTTCCAACTCTACAATTCTGTGATTTTATTAATCATCCTTGGTTTAAAAAAAACACACACCAAATGAGCATTCGGAATTTTACCAGCTGCAATGCTGAATTATGAAGTAAAACAAGGCCCATACACAAGTAATAAGATGTCTGACAGACATAATGTCAACAGGTGAAGCCTTCCTTGTAATTTTATTCTGCTCATCCTGTTTTATTTGTGCCAGCCACAAAGGCAAAATGCAGTATTCACTTTGTTCCTGCAGTTGTAGTTTTGCTTAGCAACAGTGATTAAATGACTAAGCAACCTTAGCAACAGCAGTGCCTCCATCTCTGCCTAATAAGCCTTAGAAAGTTGGCTTTATGTTTTGCTTTCTAACCTTCTTTATACATTTTCAATTAACTTATTTTAAAAAGAAAGAAAGCTAAAAACACAGGCATCCTGCTGCAAGGGGAGGGGAATGAATGAATGTGAAGATGAGCTAGAAATCATTCAGAGTTTTACCACGAAATGAACTTAATTCACCTTTAGTTCACTCAGCAATTATCCAAATCAGCGATTTTTGAACTACTTTAGTGAACTTCATTAAACTGAACTAGTTAATTCCAAGCACTGAAAATCATCTACTTGGAAAGTTCACTTTCCAATGGGGATTGTTTCAAGAGTAAGTACTGTAGGCTTCCTACATTCCTACATTCTGGATTTGTCCTAAATGCCATAATTATAGAAACAGTGGCATTAAAAAATGGCAAGCTATTGAAACATTTGTGTTTCTCAAATGAATTACATGAAAAGAAAAAGTGTGTCTCACACAGTTTGCTTACCTATGATTTTCCCATTGTCATTTAGATCACAACAGCATCCGGAAATGAGGTCCTTCTTCACTCAGATATTGACTTCATCATACTGGAGTGGTTCAATGCTATAAAAAATGTAATTGACAGATTGGTATGTATTTGTTTTGGCTATTGATAAAAAGTATCATGGAGCAATGCATGTACTTACACATCTAAGCAAGTTTTAAAGCAAGTGAACTTAATAATGTGAACCCCCCCCTTTAAATCACTATATGAATGTGTGTGTGAAGACCTATATGCATTTCTTAATGCTATAAATAAATAAATATTCCAGATAAAAAGTGTTGCTGGACTAAAATGCAGTTTGATTCTATCCTAAGACAGAATGGTGCATTTATTGCTGTGAAATAATGACAACACTGGTTTACTGTGGGTTGTAAAAGCACACAAGCGCTTAATAACTAATGAATTTTTACATTTTCTATTTATGCTATCTACAGTATATAATCTTTCATATGACTATTAATACGTATGAGTCTTTTTATGCATTTTCATATTATTTATTTGCCAGAATGGCACTAGAAAATATTCTGATGTATCTGATTGTTGTTACTCCTTTCTTTCTCACTGGTATTTTAGGAATGTATTTCCTGACAACCATTTTAATTGCCTCTCCCTCCCAATTTCTATTTATGCCACCACCACCCCTCATGTGCATTTGAACGTACTTAGTATAAACTTCACTTTTCAACTCTCCTAATTATGCTAGAACTATTTGTGCAGCATGTATCCTTTTTGCCCTTGTTCGCTGCATTTTTCAATAGAACTTGTTGCGAGCGGTTTGGAGGCATTTTGATGTCCAATCTACACACCTCTTTTAAAGCCCTAATAGTGAGACAAATGAATAAGAATCGTAAAACATCTTGAAACTCAAAATGCCAAGGCAATCCTATGTGATGATATTATCTCAAAAGGCTTTAAATACAGTGTACTGCAGTGCCTATCTATAAATTACATTAATAACAAGATTAGCCATCATGTGTGTCTTTCTTTAAAAAAAAAATGCATGCAAGGCATGGGAAGTGATAGCCTGTGGTACTGTAGGATGCAGTGAGGGAAGATTTAAGCGAGGGGTCAGCAAACTTTTTCAGCAGGGGGCCGGTCCACTGTCCCTCAGACCTTGTGGGAGGGGGGCAGGACTATATTTGGGGGGGGGGAATGAACAAATTCTTTTGCCAACAAATAACCCAGAGATGCATTTTAAATACAAGCACACATTCTACTCATGTCAAAACGCCAGGCAGGCCCCACAAATAACCCAGAGATGCATTTTAAATAAAAGGACACTTTCTACTCATGTAAAAACATGCTGATTCCTGGATCGTCTGCAAGTATTGTTTATGTGGACACTTGAGTAATGAAACCTCAATTTTGTACTGAACATATGGAGTATTTTTAAAGCAAAACAGAAGCCATATTATAAATTAATTTATAGTTCTATCTTATAATGCTTACTTGGAAGTAAGTTGTGCTGTGTTCTGTGGACTTATTACCCAGTAAATGAGTCCTGGATTATAGTCTTAGTCGTAGAACAGGAGTGGAGAACCTTTTTAGCCTGGTGGGCTAGATCTTTATTGCCCAACTTACCTACCTGTCAGTCATTTGAAATCATGATGATGCCAAAAGTTAATCCAAGGAGTGCAGGGAGGGGTCTGCTTCTCCAACACATTCCCTGCAGGACAGAAGGCCTTTAATGCAGTAGAGCAAGGTTTCCCAAACTTGGGTCTCCAGCTCTTTTTGGACAACAATTCCCACCATTCCTGACCACTGGTCCTGCTAGCTAGGGATGAAGGGAGTTGTAGTCCAAAAACAGCTGGAGTTGGGAAACTCTGCAGTAGGGGAACTGGCAGATGACTTTGCTATAGCAACACTTCCCGCATTCTGGATCAACCTTCTGCAACAACCCCACCCCCAAGTGTGAGAATTGACATTGGTTATTTCAGCAAGAAGGGGGAATCAGCAAAAATTACGTAACTTCCCCCTCTACCAGTGGAAGCATACCCTAAACAGACCTTTACTCAGAGCATACTCCCACTAGCAGGAATGAACTCAGGGTCCAACCCACAGACAGGGGAGAAAAATCTTCTCATAGTTTGGTATTTTCAAATAAAAGTGCCCAACTTTTATATAGCAGTCCCCCATGTATTTTCATTTCTAATTTTTATTTGCAGAATCAAAACCCACTTATAAGTATCACAATTTTAGCAGCATTGTGCTGAACAGATCTTGTACCATACTTTTCAAAACTTTAAATATTTATTTTGTCAACATAGGATAAACGTATTTTAGTTTTCTTGGTCTCTGTTTCCTTTCAGTCAGACATTTTAAATCAAGCATATTGTTCCATATATTTCTTTATCATTTTTCTCTTCTAGCCCAAAGAGAAGACTAACAAGTCAAGGAAAAATGAGTTCAAGCTTGCAAGATCCTCTAGCTCTGAACTGCTGAGCAGCTTTGAGGCTGAATCTAAGGAGCCAAAGGCAGAAAACAGAAGGTCTTTGAGTAAGTCCCTCTTATGTATATTTAAAGAAATATTACATCATAGCATGCTTATTGTAATGCAATTCAGGCAGCTATCTGAGTGATTTGGAGGACATCCAAAACATTTGTGCAAGAAGAGAATTGGATCAACGAGAGTACTTTTTCATATAGTGCATTAGCATGGAACTATGAGAGAACTTAAAACTGGTTTAGATGATATATTGGCTGGCCTCTGCAAATAACTCTTTATGCAAGAGGTCTACAGGCCTGAACAGTGTAATGGCGAGGGGCACGATTTTCATGACCTTGTGACTTCTCCTGCATGAAAAGAAAAATCAGAAGCATGTTTCTTTTGCAAATATTAATCTGACTGAACCACCTCATAGAGAATGTGAAAAGCAAAGAGTTTTAGATAACCAAAGTGGAAGCAGTTGGGCCAACACAATTCATATTATTCATATTTAGCCAATGGCTCGTAACCCTAATTCTGTTGTAATACTTGGAAGTCCAAATACTTGGAAAAAACTGTGTGTTGAGCTGAAGGATGAAATTCCCATAACCAGTTGGATTTAAAAATTAAGGCTTGCCTATCTCCTCCAGATCAGCTCATGAGGATCAGGAATCCCTTCAAATGGGCATAGGATGGTTGTAGAGTCTTCAATGGGAGGAGGAAACTGGGTAAAAACTGCTTTTGTTTCCACAAGTCTGAATCCCTGCCAAAGTTTCTGGTCAAGACAGATGATTTCACTTACATCTTCTTTCATGCATTTCAGTGTTACTATCCAAGGTTCTTCCCTTGATTCCAGGCACTGCAATGGCCATCTTCAACTTCCTTCCTTCCTTCCTTTATTTGTTGTATCACCATGGACAGGTAGCCTTACTGCCGAAGGGGTTTGCATGAAAGAATAATAATCTTTTAAAGACAAAATGTGGGATGGCATGCAGTGGAGCAAACTTCAGTTCAGAAAAAAAATGGTATAACATATTGGAATGCCAGAAGTCCATGGAGGAGGGTAGCCTTCATGTGTTCAATGAAACTTTTTATGCTTTTTAAAATAATAATAATAATAATAATAATAATAATAATAATAATAATAATACGCTATGCAAAGACTTAAGCCACGGCCTGAGTGCAAGATTGAGGGGTTGCCTGGTTTCTAACACAATGCTTGTTAAAAAACAACTCCTCAAAACTAAAACAGCACATTCAGTAGTTCACAAAATGTTGCTGGTATATAGATGTTAACCAGCTTGTTATATATCTTGTTAACCAGCGAGGACATGGTGACTTTTCACTAAGTGATCCTGTCACTTGCACAACCAAAGTCAACACAGCTCTCATTGTGTCGGTTATCACACACTGCCTGGGGGATTCTAAGAGACACCTAGCAGTCTATTGTGGGATGCTGGACTAGGTAACCCTTGGCCTGATTGAGCAAAATTCTTCTTAAGTTTTTAAAGCACATGGAATTCAATCTCTCCTGGTGTTCCCGTAGGGGTCGTGTCATGGCCCTAGCCCCCAACCCAGGCTTCAGGCAAGATCAACACCCCTAGATTCCTTTAACGGAATACCCTTAAGCTTGGAGGGGCAGGTGATGGCCACACCTCCCCTTCCCCATCACAAGGTCAAACAATGCCTAACCACAACCCTAACAAAGTTGTGATGATTGCTACGAGGTAGGCAAAAACCACATGGCCAGTGCCAATTTGCCAAGTGGAAAAATTCCTACCAGGCCCCTCAACGGCGACCAACCGAGGTCCATAGCAAGGCCAGTGCCTAAACCTGCAAAATAGGGAGGGTGATTGAGGAAGCGAGCCAAAGAGGAAGCCCTCTGGCTCGCTCCTCCGATTTAAACGGTCCTGGCCATGCCCCCCTGACCATGGCCGGGACCCCTGGGCAAGGGGGGACAAAATCCCCCACCCCTGGCAGGTAGTGGGTGACCACGTGGTCCACTGCAACTCCTCCCCACTGGGAAGTGGAGCGAATTTGCATGTCAGGACCCTGCAGCCACCCCCTCGTTGGGAAATAACACACACAAGGACACGGATATTAGGTTTATGTTATTGGGAAAATTTGGCCACAACTTTATTGATTACAGAATGGGAGCGGTATTGGCTTAGGCATTGAATGGACCCGACTATATCTGGCTCCTGCCCGATGCACAGGAAGTCTGGTAAGGGTAAACCACCGGAAGGCCCCAGTCCTAAAAGAGTAGGCAGCATATTCCCTAGCCGGAAGCCCACAAGCTTCAATAGCTTTGCGCATCACACTAGTAAACTGCTGTCTTGCAAGACGTGACCCATCCTCGTGTACTAGGAAAGGGCCATAACCAGGGGGCCTAAGGTCCAGAAACTTTTTTGTGTCCTTTACGGGGCAGGGACCACTTTTCATGGTTGCCATCAGCCGAACCAAGGCACCCTTTCCTTTCTGGTCTGTTTTTGAGCGACGGATGCGAAGCACCAACATTGAATCTGAAAGCTGAATATCATCAAGATGCAGGCTCGCCTTCATGCACTACTTCACCAACTCTTAGGGATCTTAGCTTAAGATCCCTGATGGGTTGACCAAAGGTCCATCTAGCCCAGCATTCTGTTTCCAGCACTGTCGAGTCAAATGCCACTGTTGAACTCATAATTGCAAGCAGGATATGAATACAACAGCCTTCCTGAGTTGTTTGCCCCCGGCTTTCAAATGTTATCTAACTGGTACATGTAGGTCCCAGTTAGCTATACCTGAGATGATAAGTAATTTGGATATAAATAGCCAAATAAACAGATTTAATTTCCAGCGAAAAGGCATCAGTGTACTCAATGTCCCAAAATTATACATCTATGTAGAAATAATATGGAATATATTTATTACTTTAGCAAGCATGTCTTTTTCTAGATTGTACATATTGGATTGTAAATCTTAGCTTTGGTAGAACTCCTTATATCATTGCTTTATTCAACCCTAGTTAAAAATGGCTCATGGTGAACAGACACAATCCAAGGGCCTCTACCTCTTTGCCATTTTTTGGGGCAAAATGCCAGTAAGCTGTCTCACCATTTGTTGTTGTCTTTTATGCTTCTTGGCATCATAAATCTAACATCTCTTCAGTAATGATTTAGAAGACAGATCAAGTTCCCACCAATGATATAAAGTTAGCATACAACCCAGCACTTGAACTACAAAAAGTTCTGAGGGTCCCCTGTCGTGCTTAAACTTTGTGTTTAGAAGTAGAAACAATCCAACGTGAAATCCGACTGATTTAAGCTTTGTGTGTGTTTAAATAGTATAGACTGAGTTGCCTTACAAATATGTATTTGGAATTTTCTTCCAGCCCCTTGAGACTCAGTAATTATGTGGAATTAGAAAAATGTTAGCATGTGCTTACTTATTCGTAGTCAAAGCACAAACTGTATTGTCAGTTTTCTGCCTTTGGCTTTCTATGCCCTTAATGTTCACACCAGTATCGTCGCCAGAATTATCGGCAGCCAGAGCCAAAATTGCTTTAAAAAGGCATGAGAACTGGTAATGACATGTTGTTAGCAGTTAACAGGTGGTCGTTCCATTGTCCAGTTTGACTGCGGAGCACAAAGACGGTATGTTACAGTATTTGCAATGAGGGCATTGCAAAAGGTGTTTAAAAAATTGAAATGCATTTCTGTGGTGTTCATGTTATTTGCTCTTCTCTGCAAACTAAACAAATATATACATTTAAATTATTATTATTATTATTATTATTATGAGTGATGTCCAAGTTATACCCAGAGGAGATCCACTGAAATCAATGGGCTACAATTTTAATGGGCCTACTCTGATGTATATCACCTAATTATTATTGTTTACATTTAAACTGAAGCAAACCATGGAACTGAAATAATTAGTAAGGAAGATTCTCATTTAAGGTAGGAAATATGCTTTGCACAACTCAAACCACTTTTGGAGTTAATTCTTTTCAATGTTATGGTCCTGGTATAGCAAACTACTGTGATATAGGCTTTTCCTTGGTGGCTGTCAAAGGATGCAGTATATTTCAGCACCGTCTACAATTCAGCAATCTTCAAACTACAAGAGCATTGGGGTTTGCATTATCTGTTGTAGATCAGTTCACATCCCCTGTGAGCATGAAGTCTTACAATGCCGATCCTTGCAGTTTTCTGGATCACTGTCACATTTTGTATGTTTGTATGCTGCACCTCTTCTTCATCAGGCATGATGCTGCATAATGCTAGGGAATGAAGAGGAAAATTTAAAAAGTACCAAAAATAGGCTGATGTTATAACCATAAAGTCAGCTGATAGTAGACAATGTTCCATGTTGGTGATAGAGACTCTCTGTCTACTCCAGCAGTCTGAATTTTTCATTTGGGGCAGATCTGGGTTACAAGCCAGACTTTCTCACATGTGAGGAGCAACCATTCCTTCTTCATCCTCCAGTCCTAGATGTGCAGCCTGATACCTCTTATTCCTCCTTCTAATTTCTGTTCCTTGTATATCCATAAGTAAAACAGCTAGATGCATTATTTTTTTAAATGAGGCAGCCTAGGACGGAGGTATGTCCTCACAGATTATGTACCCATTCCGTTGCTGGTTGTTTCTTTCAGGCCACGTCAGGGTTCATAATATTGCATGAATGCTGCTTGATTCTCGGACTCTTTCAAGAGAAGGTGCCATGGACTTTTATGTTTCCTGCACTCAATATTCTCATCATTGCTTAACTGTGGACTGGAAACAGTGTTGTCCCTTAACAATGGTACAAGTCTAGTGCAGGGAGTGCCTGCTGAGGGGTGGGATTCCTGCTGTTGCATATACCCCCAGTTGAATTTGGACATCTCTGTTTTAGTGTACTCCCCCCCCCCAATGTGGGGGGCAAGTCAGTGCTCCTGAATGATCGTCTTATTCACCTGGTTCTCCTGATCCAGCAGTAGCACACTTAACGTTTGAAGCAATCATACCCATCACAAATTATTATTATTATTAGTAGTAGTAGTAGTAGTACCCCGCCCATCTGGCTGGGTTTCCCCAGCCACACTCGGCAGCTTCCAACAAAGATTTAAAATACATTAAAATGTCACACATTAAAAACTTCCCTAAACAGGACTGCCTTCAGATGTCTTCAAAATATCAGGTAGTTGTTTATCTCTTTGACATCTGATGGGAGGGCGTTCCACAGGGCGGGTGCCATTACCGAAAAGGCCCTCTGCCTGGGTCCCTGTATCTTTGCTTCTTGCAGTGAGGGAACCGCCATAAGGTCCTCAGCGCTGGACCTCAGTGTCTGGGCAGAACGATGGGGGTGGAAATGCTCCTTCAGGTATACTGGGCTGAGGCAGTTATGGGCTTTAAAGGTCAACACCAACACTTTGAATTGTGCTCAGAAACGTACTGGGAGCCAATGTAGTTCTTCAGGACCAGTGTTATATGGTCTCGGCAGCCACTCCCAGTCACCAGTCTAGCTGCCACATTCTGGATTAGTTGTAGTTTCCGGGTCACCTTCAAAGGTAGCCCCACATAGAGCGCATTGCAGTAGTCCAAGCGGGAGATAACTAGAGCATGCACCACTCTGGCGACACTAATCATTCTTTACAATTGGGCTGTATTTAACATTTCATGAGTATGTGGGGTTGGCTGTTATACCATGACATAATTTTTTATTATGTCTTGTGTTAGTCTTGTGCCCTCTTATTTGTTGGTCAGTGGTATTGATACATGGGTACCATCTTTACCGATATTGTTCATCTGGTGCTCCTTCATAAAAGTTACCACAGCGACATGGGAGTGGTCTGTTCTACAGATGCTCCTATGATGCCACAGAAGACACCTCATTATACATTCTCTCCCCATGCAAGATGATTGGCCCTGTAAAACTCACTGCAGCAGTCATCTGTTGGGCAGGTGTAGACACACAGATTCATGCAGCCCCTTGCTATGCATAAGGGTCTCTGGATCAAGACCATTATGTTATGATGCTACCTATCTCCTCAATCTGGAAAATGGTGGCAATTTAGATTGTATTGGTAGCTTTTAAATTAAGGGATCCACTTCCTCATTCCCGCTTCCAGCTTGATTATTTCTCTGTCATTTATTATTTGATGCAATCACTAATAATTACAGCAGAATAATAGCACTCCCCAGTATTCTTTTCATTGCAGTTTTTGATAATATTAGTTTGAATATAATAATATTTTAAAATAGCATCCATTTAAACGTTTGGCAGAGAAAACTCGTATTTGTTCACTTAATTCGCTTTTATTGAACCATCTAAATTTTAAGACATAATAATGTTAGATATTAATCTTCTCTGGGTAAGATCATTACATTTTCCTTTACCTAATAGAATAGCAGGCTCATTACAGAACCATGTGAACTTAACACTAATCATTCTTTACAATTGGGCTGTACTTAACATTTCATGAGTATGTGGGGTTGGCTATTACACCATGACATAAAAAGTTATTAGTCTTGTGCCCTCTTTATTTGTTGGTCAGTGGTATTGATACATGGGTACAATCTTTACCAATATTGTACAGAGAAGGTGGCAAGTTGCCATTTTTGTGACAGTAGCTATTTTGAATTTTCCAAAATTCAAAAAAGACCTCAGAACAGGACTTTGGAACAAGGCAGGAGAATGGTGGCTGTTTTCATTATCTTTCCCTCTTCACCTAGCTGCCCATTCTCTTATACCCTGCAACATGATTCTATGATTTCTCTGATGAAAGTAGGGACATACTATTCCACTATTATTATTGTTATTATTATTATTATTACTGCTGCTGCTGCTACTACTACTACTATTACTATTTATACTCCACCCATCTTATTGGGTTGCCCCACCCATTCCGGGTGGCTACCAGCATATACAAAAACATTAAACATTTAAAAAACTTCCCTATACAGGGGTGCCTTCAGATGGCTTTGGGGTCGGATAACTCCATACCCTCCAATATTTCTCCAATAAAAAACAGGGGCAACCTACCATACCCTCTAACATTTCTCTGATGAAAATAGGGACATCATAAGGAAAAGCGGGACATTCCGGGATTGAATCAGAAACCGGGACGGCTTCTATAAATCTGGGACTTGGAGGGTCTGTTCTCTTCACCTAACCACCCAACAGTGCCAAAACAAAACAGATTGTTTCAAAGTAGGTGGAAAATTGGAGAAATGGGCCTTCTCAATTCAGTCCATCCGTCCCTTTCCACCACTACAATATGCAGTGAGTCCAGCCAAACCAGGCAATGAGGAATCTGTGCATTCAGCTTCATGCAAGGGAATGACTGACTGGGGGGTATAAAACATATGTACAGAATTCCCATTTTGCAGCCTCCTCTGTAGGCTGCCAGCACGTGCCTCTCCACATGCCTGCTGTGGGTAGAGGAGAGCAAGAAGGATCTATTGAACCATATGAAAATCCCTCCATGAAGGGAAGAGTTGTAGATTGTCCCTAAACAATAACTGCTTTGGGATGGATGATATGTTATTGGTTCAAGTTCTTTTGCTCACTTCTTGTATGCAACAATAAATAGTTAACTAGTCATTAAGCTGTTAATTATCTCATTATTATTACTCGATTACCACCAGTACATATTTCAATTTTATGGAACATTGCTGCAAAAAAGAATAAGGCAATTTTATACTTCCTGCTATGTTTAAGTCTGAGTGAAAAGATAGCTAATGTAAGAGAGAGTAAATTAAAGAATATCAATCAGAAATCTTCACCATAGATTGCTATCTGGTTTCTTCTTCCCTCTCCTGTAACCACCTCTCATCTTTGACTTTGAAGCCCAACAGTTTAAACTAGGATCTTGTTTCAGCTGCTTAATCCGCTTTCATAAATCGTGTTCAAGTGCTGGAATAATTTGCACATCATTTAAGAATATTTACTTTGAAACATTCACCTCAAGCCTTTTTTGTATATCCTTTCTCTCTAAAGATTTGTAGTATTTGTTTTGTTCTCTGAGGTATAAAAGACCTGGGTAAACTTTATTCCTGTTGTTTCAAGATTAGTGAAATAAAATGCATATTTATTCAACTGGGAGCGAAAGAAGCTTTAGTAAAGACGATCATACATATAACCCTGGGGAATGATATAATACAAAATGCCTGCCTTAAAATCTCTTTAGACTTGTTCAAAACTGTATTGAATGACTTAAGTTCAAAAAAATAAAAAATAAAGGACCCACAAATGCATTCTTTATAAACGTTTTTATCTTTGTTGTGAAGGAGAGAGCTGTATATTTTTGTTAATAAAAATGAACTCAATATTGGTGAAATGTGTATAGCGAAACATATAAAGGGATGTAGCAGGCAGTCTTTGGGCCCACTAAACTAAAATATTCATCACTAACTGGCACTGCTTTTGTACAATGTTGCAGGCTTAAATATATGTTAAAATTATTTAGTTACAGCTATACTCTTAGTAGACATTCCATAGTGATTTTAAGCTTTCGGTATACTATGGGGGAGAGAGCCATGTATGCTGTCTAGTGCTCCTTGGAGTGAAAGTGGAATCTCAATGTAATATATAAATACAACAAAGTCCCATAGACACTGATGGTGTGGTTTGCCTGGTTAATAAAGGTCACTGTTTCTAGCAATAGATTATTTCATAAAAAGTGTACACTGTTCAGTTGCAAAAAAACCCCCCAAACAAACCTGAAAGCAGTTTACAAAAGATAAAACATTTAAATCCCAAAAAGTTCACACCCCTACTTTGAAGCATAAAAATGTTAAAATGCTAAAGCAGAATAAAAATGACCTCAACTTTGTATGAATGTTTTTAGCAGGTGCCCAAAATATTGCAGTGGTACTTTGGTTCTCGAATTTAATCCGTTCCGGGAGTCCGTTCGACTCCCGAAATGGTTCAAAAACCAAGATGCGGCTCCCAATTGGCTGCAGGAGCTTCCTGCACTCAATCAGAAGCCGCGTCAGATGTTCGGCTTCGAAAAATGTTTGCAAACCGGAACACTCACTTCCGGGTTTGTGGCGTTCGGAAGCCAAGCTGTTCAGCTACCAAGGTACCACTGTACAGTGAAGGAGTCTGCTTGATCTCAATAGACAGGGAGTTCCAAAATGTTGGCGCTGCCACCCCAAACCATGGAGTTCTTACAAATGTGGAACAAGTATTATGTAGTATCCGTCATGGCGCCAATTCCACTGACCAGAAAGGTCGGTGCATGTGGAGTAAGGCAATTTTTAGTCAAGCTGGTTCCAAGTTGTTCAGAGATTTATATACAGTGCTACCTCGGGTTAAGTACTTAATTCATTCCGGAGGTCCGTACTTAACCTGAAACTGTTCTTAACCTGAAGCACCACTTTAGCTAATGGGGCCTCCTGCTGCTGCCATGCCGCCAGAGCACGATTTCTGTTCTCATCCTGAAGCAAAGTTCTTAACCTGAAGCACTATTTCTGGGTTAGCGGAGTCTGTAACCTGAAGCGTATGTAAACGGAAGCGTATGTAACCCAAGGTACCAGTGCAGATTAGCTAGACAAGTTAAAAAACAGCGTTGAGAGACACACCTCCTCTCACTGTTACACACCCTGCTGGCATGAATTCCCATATCCATTCTGAACAAAGGATGAACATAATACTTAGAACCTGCGCTAAAACTACTGAGGAAACAAGTCTACGAAGCTGAACTTCAACTCACTATAATTTCATTTATTCTACAACATTCTAGTTCAACCATGATATCAAGTTGAACAGAAAGCTGATGAAGTGCCACGTGCTTGTTGTGATCTTATATGCCCTTGCATGGGACTGCAGCCACTGCCGTCTTCTTTTTTCAATCACCAGTGGTGGCGCTCTTTGTTACCATTGTCATTTACACCGCTTCTGATAGCCTCTTGCAATTATTGCAATGGGGGCTACCCAACAGGAGGCTTGTAGCCCACAGAACTGAATCTCAGTCGCATTCTATTCTATTCTCCCAAACCCCCTGGCTATTTATTAATAATCCAGATGCTAGCTTCCTGGTTGTTTGGAAGTAATATGATTTGGCGGAAGCAGGGGAAGCAAGAAAGGGTGGCAATATTTATTTTTATTTTTTATGTTATGAATGTCTATATTTCTCTAAATTTGGGAGCCTTCTAGTTCAGGATTTTTGATTCAGCGAAAGGGTACTTACTGGCTAGGCTTACCTCTCTCCCCCCACCCCCCGATGGGGAAATAATGTCAGTGTTTAGACCTTCCAGGTTGGCGGTTGCATTTCATTTAAATTATGACCCTCCAATCCAAAACATTTAAAGAGGAGCTTAACGGATGGAAGCACATTACTGTCATTTGGATTGGGTATATTAACGCTTTAAAAAATGAATGTGCTTCCTAGCATCTACTATTTGTTCCACCAGCTGCCTGCTGACGTGCCAGATAAACAGTTTAAGGAGAAGCATGTAAAAGCAGCCTATAGAGCGAAGACCACTTTGCAAACAAACAAACTTCCATATTCTGCCAGTCCCAAATATATATTTCATGTCTTCATATGCAGAAACACATACGAACCAGTGGAAGCACTCAAATTTGGGAAGTCATAAAAATGCTTATTGTCAGCAGTCAAAATGCAGCTTTCGAAAAGGATTCAAAACGATTATTAACCTGGAAAACTGGGCTGCATAAACAACCAAACCAAATGTACAAGTATGCATATGAAATGGCAAGAGGTAGCCCAAATGACTAAGCAAATGGCAACACCTTGGGAAATAATCTGTAGATGATGAAATGATTTGTAAACTCCCCATGAGCTTAGAACAAAATGCTGCGCCATAACCATAGGAGAGCATGCCAGTAATAGGAGGGAACTGTACTCTGCGTCTAGCGTTGTTGATGGCATAGCGCAACTGCTGTATCCAACTTTTGCTGTTTTTCTTTAAGCAAGATGTAGTCTCATTGTTGACTAGATGAGTGAGTGACTCAAAGTGCCCAGAGGAGGCGCCCCAAGGGGCACAAACAGCTCCTAGGCATTGAAAAAACCTTCAAAGTTGAGGGTTTTGTTTGTGTATTCTGACTGAACTGGAAGAGGGTGCTGACTTTCTCTCTGTTTCCCCAGTTTTAGAAGGCTGGAGCTTTTATGTAGTTGCTGGAGTCTCTACCCCTTAGTCTCGTGTGCCAATAGCTGGACATTTCAGCAGTGGCCCTGAATATTTTGCTTGGCTTGCTATGCCCTCTCCTCCTGTGTTCCTGAGGTAGATGACAGGGAGTCTGAGAGCTCACTGGGAACCTGGACATTTCCAGGGCAAGGGTTCCCAGCTCTTTGAGATCATTGGCAGTGCAGAGATCTGCTTGCAGGGAAGAGTTTCAGATTTGGGGCAGACCGAAATCAGGCACTTTCTAATCCACAGATGGGGAACTTGTGACCCTCTAGATGTTGTCACTCCAGCTCACAGCATCTCCAGCCATCAGGGTCAGTGGTAAGGAATGGTGGGAGTTGGAGTCGAACAGCATCTGAAGGTCTCCAGGTTCCCCATTCTGGTTCTAACCTCAGGTAATGCAACACAAATGGCAGTGCAGCTGCTTTTCCTCATCACAGTTCTTAGGTGTACATTCTCTCTCTCTCTTTCTCTTTCTCTTTCTCTCTCTCTCTCTCTCTCTCTCTCTCTCTCTCATGTTGTGTGACTTTCTTCTAGATGAAATAGAGACAACCTCTACTGTTTCACACAGCCTTGGGGAAGATAAAACTGTCAGCAGGGCCATGTAACCTTGCTGTTTTGGTGTAACTGGAGGGTCTCCTTAACTTGATGGTCATATTTTGTGAAAGAGCAGTTTAAAAATATGAGGAAGTTAGCCATTAAATTTCTCAATTGTCAGACATTCTGGAAAAAACAAAATGAATATCAGTATCAGGGAGGAGCAAGAAATTAGGCTACTGGAGTTCATAGAGAAAGAATGATCAACTCAGAGGAGGAATGTATTGTGGTGAGTTGAGGATGAACTATTACAGGAGTGTCTTGCGCCATTACAAGTTTGACTTTAGCCTTGCTGTGGTTTGCCCTGAGAGAATATAATGACACGTTAGGTGTACAATAATGTTTCTTTGGTGTGACTTATGCATTGTGAATTGTTGGGGAATTGTAACAGGGTCAGATAAAACTATTTATTTTCTAGGACAGGTGCGACTTGTGCCCCCATGATGGGTTCACAGTAGGCAGAGTTGTTTAAACCTCTCTGCCTATCCCAGCACCATGTCTATCCCCCCCTTTTTTTTTGCCTTGATGGGGTTGGGGATAGCAGAAAGATTTTCTGACCCTAATACAAAGACGTTCATTTACTAGTATGCCTCTATGTCTTACATCTCTATATTTAATCGTAACTCTCTAAAAACTTTCCAGAGTTGTACAAAAGTCAATTCATTGAAGTAAAACATATGTTCATGAGTCTCTCTAAGTTTAAAATATAATGGGGCGCATGTGGATAGGTACATGGAGTTTAAGTCGTTTTTAGTAGCCACTGCCCTTATGGTCTGTTTAAAAATATTTTTCTGAGAATGTAGGGAAAGTTATTTGAGCTTGGTCACTGAAAGGTCATATTTGCCCAAACTAGAAGGATTACTGTTAATAGCACCAGTTTTCCTATAACTTGATATTTCTGAATAGTTTTGATGAACTGCAAAAAATCATTTTTGGTTTGTTTTCTGTTGCCACCCTGGAACGTTTCTTTATTAGTGCCACTTTGTTTTGTACAATTCCTTGCAAATGAAGGAAAACAACTTTTCGGCTTGTATATGTTGATAATGTAATTTTGGTTACTGAGGACAAACAATATTGTACAAAAACAAGATTGGGTGCAGGCCTGGCCAGGACATGCTTACGTATGAGCAGATTTTATTTGCTGCCATTCTGGGATTCTGGTGCACCAGGGTTTACACCAGCGTAATAGAGTTGGCCAGGATGCCAGAAGGGATACAATTTATGAGCTTTCTCCATTATCTGCACAGCAGGGGGTGTTCAGTCAACAGTGCAAAGGATGAGCTGAAGCATTCCCTGCTGGTTACCTGCTTTCAGCAATTGGGGTCGCTGCTTGGTAGTACCCAATTGGTTAGCTGTCCGATTCTAGAGCTCCCTATTGGTGGCTCTTAGGTAATTCACAAAATACAAAGTCCATTCATAAAACACAGTGTTCGTTCATAAAGCAGTAACATAAATCTCCATTGCTACATATTGGGTGTATATTTCAGTGGTTGAACGTACAGGTTTAGGCCATGCTGTAGTGTAGTGCTTATGCGACTGTGAAAGGTGGCTGGGCTCATTGTCTTGGGGTTTGGGGGGAAGAGGTGACAAAACTGATTTCCAACAAGTGCCCCCCTTTATTTCCATAACAACTCCTTGAGTCTGTACTCTGAATGGTGATACCAGGGACCTAGAAGGTGCAGGGCTTGTCAGTCCAACCCCTGCAAGTCTCCTCAGGGCTGACCTTAAGGCAATTGGAGCAATTGGGCCAAAATGGGCCCCGTGGGCTGCTCCTAAGGACCCCCCCCCGCACCAGGGCAATCTAGATGGATTTTATTTATATCTACAAAATTTTTCAGAATTTCGCTGTGAACTGGGGCCCTACAAAAAAAAAATCAAGTTGCTCCCCACTGCTTCAAATTGGGCCCCACTTGCTAGCCCTGGGTCTCATAATTGCTGGGCCTGAGTTGCCCTGCCCTTGCATGAAGTCTTGGGTTTGCAATTTTGGGAGCGGGGAGACTGCAGTGCTGGGGAGCGGGCAGGCTGGCGAGGTCCCCTAGATTTAGTGGCCCGAGTTGTCCTGCCCTCATATGAAGTATTGGGTTTGCAATTCTGGGAGAGAGGAGACTGCGGCACTGAGGAGAGGGCAGGCTGGTGAGGTCCCCTAGATTTAGAGGCCCTAGGCTTCAGCCTACTTAGCCCTACAGTGGTACCTCTGGTTACATACTTAATTCATTCCGGAGGTCTGTTCTTAACCTGCAACTATTCTTAACCTGAAGCACCACTTTAGCTAATGGGGCCTCCTGCTGCTGCTGCGCCGCCACCGCACGATTTGTGTTCTCATCCTGAAGCAAAGTTCTTAACCCGAGATATTATTTCTGGGTTAGCAGAGTGTGTAACCTGAAGCGTATATAACTTGAAGCGTATGTAACCTGAGGTACCACTGTACATAAATCCAGCACTGCACATAATGGGTCCCAGACTGGGGGTTGAGCAGCATCTGTCTTAGGAGACAAATAAATAAATAAATAAATAAATAAATAAATAAATAAATGTGATTTGAAGGTGAATATACCTTGACATTTTCATTTGGTCACTTACAGGGTTGTCAGATTTCTGGTAGATGTTGGTGATTGTGGAATTCAAGTTCTAAACTCCTTACAACAACACCACACACACACACAACTTAAAACTGGGCCCCTGGACAGTGAAAAATAATGGCCTCTCTCTGTTTTTGCTTACTCATTTGGAACTTGGAAGGCTTCGATATCAAGGACTGATTGTATAATTGTGTTTGTGGCATTCTCTTTAACACCCACACCCCTCCCCCTTAGATTTCATACAGGTTTTGATGTTGTTTTCCCTTGAAAACACTGCTTGGACTTTGATGATTAACTGTGTACGTACCATGTGTATGTTGTCATCAGGTGCCGTTTCCTGATAATAGAGTTTTCGTGTGTGTGTGTGTGTGTGTGTGTGTGTTTGTAACTGTTCAATTTCTATTTGCTACAGAACTTTCCTTATATGTTAGACCTCTTGGGGGAGAAAGTTTTTTTCTTTTTTTCAAAGACAAGATAAGCTTTGGTTAAGCATCTAAGGTTTTCAGCACTTTATCCTACTGAAATCCAAATAAAATGCATTTCCGAAGTGTCGGAGGAAAGCCTTGGTCTCAATTCTTTCTGTCTGAATAATGAAAAGAATTGATTGAGTCAATAGCTGAAGGTGCCACAAAACTCTTGCCCTGCTGGTCCCCATGTGAAGAAATGCAAATAAGTCAGATGAGCTTTTCTGTGGGTTCTGTCTGCCTTTTTTCCCCTCCTGCGTAGCTGAAGAGATCTCCTCCCTCTTTCTTTTAGCAAGAGAGGTGGTCTTCCTTTTGCCACCATTGCCACAACTGCAGGAAAGACAGGCATCTCTCTTATGAGAAAAGGGACGTTCAGTTGGTCAGTGTGCCAACATAAAATGCTATGCTGAATAGACATCTAAGAGCCATTCAGTTCAAGCAAACAGGACATCCCCTAGTCATGTATGTGAACATGAATTGAATTGGGCTAGATGTGCATGCCATGCTGCAGAACTGAATTGAATTGGGCTACAACCTAATGCAGTTCAGATTGGAAAACTGGGCCAAAACTAACAAAATGAAATTCAGTAAGGACTAATGTAATCTTGGTGTGTGAGCATCTACTCTTGGGTTTTGATTTCTTTCTGCAGCAGACTTCTTTTTACGGAAAAGTTTTATTGCATCTTTTACTTCTTTACAGCAGCATTCTTAGTGAAATTCCCGTTACAGGAATAAGCACTATTTGGTTCTGTTCCTCAGAGTCCTTATTATTTACAAAACTTTACACTGGTCATTAATAAAGAAAAGGGGGAAAAACAAAGAGACCTAATGCTGACTCATTCATATACTCATTTACACTGACCCAGACTTAGTTGATTGCATGCCCTAATAAGGACACCTGTTGCTGGGGAAATTTTCTGTTGCCTAGCAACTTGTTCAAGACCATTTACAAGTTTCTTCTAGAATATTCCAACATGTAACTTAGGCAGGAAGAACCAGCTTCACAAATATAAGAAGGGAGACAACTGGCTTTCCATAGTACATGTGAAGAAGTTCTAAGGTCTTAGTAGACTACAAGCTTTAACATGAGTCAATAGTGTGAGGCAGCATATCAGCAGAAATACAGTGTCCAGATCAGGCATAGGCAAACTCAGCCCTCCAGGTGTTTTGGGTCTACAACTCCCATCATCCCTGACCACTGGTCCTGTTAGCTGGGGATCATGGGAGTTGTAGTCCCCAAACATCTGGAGGGCCGAGTTTGCCTATGCCTGTCCAGATCAAGGACAGATCAAGAACAGATCAAGGACAGATCAAGAAGAAGAAGAAGAAGATGATACATTATCATGGGCTAGGAGTTATCTTCACCTGCTGAATTGCAGCCTGAAGAGGAGAAGGCAGAGTGACTCCACCTGCAGCTAATCAGCCTTCAAGGACACAGAGGGGAATGCACTGATAAGAACCAGCTGGCTTCAGCCTTCTTAAGCAGAGCTTCCGGCAACACCCTTGCTCCCACTCACTGAGTAGGAAGAGGGGTTAGCTCCTGCTGGCCACCCTCCCGATGTCCCAGCATACATGTAAGCATGTGGTAAGGGGGGGGGAGGGGAGGTTTCCACCTGAAAAAGGCCCGTGGTCATGCCAGAGCAGTTATTTGTGCATAGAACAGTTGTAGTAATATCTGTACTAGCTCTGAGGCAGGGAGCTTTTTCTAATCTTAGCATTTGAATCCCTTAGCATTTGAAGGAAATTGTTGAAGTTTGGGTTATCCTGTGTACGTGTGCTACTGGTTATGTGTAATCTCTCCTATGTGAGAAATTTTTTTTCAGTAATGAATTCCTGAAATGTAATCCATTCTAATTAAACCCAAACCAAAATGAACATACCTTGAAAGAAAGAGTATATCTGGGACAGTAGTATTCAGAAGTCACATACTTTAATTTATTCTTGCAGGAATGACAACCAGATCTGCAAAACAAAACAAAAAAAATCAACAAAAAACCCACTAAGTATTTCATGGAGAAAAGTTTTTTCCCTCCAAAAAATACAATTCACCATAATTTTATTGAGTCTTTACTGCATAGCCACAAGACATAGAATAGCAATATTGAAAATTAAGTTGTCATATTACTATAAAATGATTCAGCACATAATATCATTGTCCAATTCCCTCCCTTTACTTCCACAATTCTACTAGGCAGCTGTGGGCACCTCTTGTACAGAAAGACCATACCGACACATTGAGAATGATTTAAGTTCAGCTATACTGCAACCTTTGACTCTCTAACAGTGTAGTTGTGCGATGACCAGGCCTTGGTCTTCAGAGTGTCGCCCAGCCAACCACAAACATGTTTCTCTCTTTGCTTTCTTTTTTAACTTGCTGCTGATATATTTGTGCAGTGATATGTGTCACACTGTCACTCTTCTCACATATTTCAGGGCTAATTAAGATAAATGCTGATTATGTGTCAGCATAGATTTGCGTGGACAACTAAGATTTGGCATCCTTTCCAGCACATAGAAGGCTTTTGCTATATGAGGAAATGGTGTCTTATGTGTGTTCTCAGGTTAGAAGTTCACAGATCCATTGGGTAAAAATCATTTACAGTCAGTGGGTAGTCATAGTCAAGGGGGGACAAGGCAAAGCTTCTGGCCTGCCAAGGTTCTTCTCTTGGCACCTGCAACAAAATGTAGTTTGTATTCCAACATTTCATACCATCTAGGCTCTGGTGATATCAGGCCAACTGAATGGTAGCTGGAATGGGACTTAAATAGACAAGATGGACACGTGTATCTTATATTCCCTCTTCTTTCCAAGGGGTTCTCAGCCCTAGAGCTTTTGAAAATGGAGGATTATTTATTTCATACTGGCCATGCCACAGAGTAGAACTTCCTAGTTGAGCCATTTTTTGTTATTTTCCCCAAATAACTGCAATGGACTGCACTGTGGTTTTGTTGTTCTGTCATCAGTATGTATTTGAAAATACATTGGGGTACACACACTTGGTTTGTTTCCCCAATCAGTAATGAGTGTGGTGGGCAGAAAATGTTGATTAGATGTAGTGGCTGAGTGTCAGACTGAGGCAAATAGACAAGTTGCAAGGTGGACTCAAGGAGAGCTCCAAGGACAGATTTGGGCCATCTGTAAGCAGTTGAACCTAGATAGAGAAACAAGTCTGGCCAGAGTCAGCAGTTATATAAGACAGGTGGAAATCCATTCACTCCTCAGATCACCGGATCGTGCTAGGCTACAAAAGTTCTCACTCAGCTCCCTTGGCTGCCAGTATGTTTCCAGACCCTGGTTTTAACCTCTAAAGCCTGGCAAGGTTTGTTTCCCTAGAATTTGAAAGAACAATTCTTCCCATATGGAACTCTCTGGGCCACAGATCATCTCTGAAGGCTTTTTCATGGTATCCTCCTGCTTTTCCAAAACACCGTTTCCAGAGAAGCCTGCCTGGCACCCACTTTAACATGTTTTCAGAAGCAGGTGAAGGCTTTTCTTTTCTTCCAAGTATTTTAACAATTTTAACATGTTCTATTAGCCAGTTCTTCTAATGTTGTTTGCACGGGTCACTTTAATTTCATGGTGATTGATTGTACATGAGGCGGGATAAGAAGGCTAATGCCAGGAAAAGTTGGCTGTAAAAGAGACTTTCTATGACAATGTGCTTGATCATTTTAATGTCATTCCTGGAAACCCCTTAGTCATAATGAGGCTATGCTGGAGTAAGCGCTTTGAGGTTTGCCGTCTTTCTTTCTTTCTTTCTTTCTTTCTTTCTTTCTTTCTTTCTTTCTTTCTTTCAAAATAGCAAATAAACAACATTGAATTGCAGCAACTTCTTACACAAGAGGTGTGTGTGTTTCCTGAATCCTTTCTTTTCGGATGCATTACATGCTATAATTTTGGGCATCGTAATGAACTGATCAGCGCTGCTCTAATGTATTTCAGTTAGGAGAGCGGCACTTGAAAGAAATTGTTTTTGCTATACACATGATGTGAAGCAATCAATAGTGCTTTAGTCTGACAAGCACTGTCAATATCCATTGTCACAGTTCAGAAAGTCATTAATGGATAGTTCTTCAAAAACCAATGCTCTCAACACACACCCAAAGTACTAAGAGAACGTCGTACTGGGCAGGAATTAATCACAGGTGGTAAGCCCATGGGGTTTAGGGTAAATGTTTTGTAAACTGCGAAATAAAAGTTCTTCAGAAAGAGACCATAATGAGGGAACATAAAAGTTCATGCAGGGAGCTGTTGGTGGTGCTACAGAGCGACTTACCTTAGTTTATCGACATAATCACTTGAAACTGTGTGCAAATCATTGTGCAGTATGTAGATGCTGATAAGGGAGCTGCTACTAAGCAAGGACTACCTTGGCACACTTGAAGTAGTACAACTGCTTATCTAGGAAATTTGTGCCATGGATGCCGCCCAATGAAACATAAGCACTTTGGAGTCCCATTCATTTTAATGAAATATGTAAGTGGGCTCTATTTAGACCTAGGTCTGTATGCATTGTTATTATATGTGCAGATATGTAAGTTTTACAAAGTGAAGAAAAGCAATTAAACAACTGGGGTGGAATTCAACATTGTGCTGTTACAAACATTCCATCTGCTGCATAAGCATATCAACTTTCCAGACAGAACAATCCCGCCCCACTGTTCTGGGGTTTCTTCCAGCCCCCAAGCCAATTTCAGGGGGCACAGGGGGAGGTGGGGAAAACCCTGTTGCACAAGCAGAACCTCTTTCACAAGGCTCCCACTGACTGGGTTTGTTAGGTGAATCCAGTCCATAGAGAACAGATAGCATTTTCTATAACATTTCCCTCATGCCACCAAGGTTGTAGCATCAGAAATGCTGTTTCTATTTCTCTTTATACAGTAAGGCTGAGTGCCCTGGAATTTTAGTATATCACTGCCAAGGGTTGTTCCCATTTGAACCCAGAAGGTCCAAAATAGAACACGAACAAAAGAGCCAGCCATTAATTTAACACTAATCTCTGTATTCTATGATATATCGTCCTAAGAATGCTACCACTAAAAATGTGAATTTTATTTTTTCGTAAGTGATGGATTATTGTCCCATGCTGCAAATGTTCCAGTAAAAGTGTCCTTTTATATGTCCTTTGTGATTACTAACTTGTAAAAGTATGTGTGGGGTCAGTTCAGTGCTGTGGGAAAATGGAACAGTCCTCTGTTCAAATCAGTAGTGAAATCAGAAGCAAAGTATGCTCTGATTATCATAGGCATGTGTTTAAATGTTGCTCTCCTTAATTGGGTATGTTGTATTTATTTTAAAATGAAAAAATCTGGCACGTTTTTATCCCTAGAGAGCAGCAAAGTGAAAAAGAAAATGTTTTATTTTGATTCTTACTGACAAATTTGTAATATATAGCACAGTATCTCTGAATTCTCTTGTGAAGTAGGCTTTGTGAACTCGCCCTGGTTTGAGGACGGGGCATATTTTAAATGTATCATTTCATTTGTCCCCTCTTAACAAATGCTCTTTCTTTTCTTTCTAAAGAAGTCCAGTAATGCGTTTCTAATTTTGGTTCACAACCTGTTGTATCTTGGGCAGTTTACTTGCAGGGAAAATGAAATAGGACTTTATGCATTTGGAACACAATCTGTGCTAAGAGTGATTACAAAGCTTTCAGGAATGTTGTATGGTGCTCTGGATCTTGACTCCTAGATCTGCACAAAAGAAATCTGTTCATATGTGCAGATGACACCCTTTTCTTTCTTCCTTGTCAACAAAGGTAGTGCAGGAAGCATATATACACCAAAATTGTACATGGTGTCATGGTTTCCCCAAAGCATCATGCAAATTGTAGTTTGCTGGCATTTCCTTCTCTAGCCCTTCACAGAGCTATCATTTGCAGGGATCCTTGTGGAGAGGGGATAATGATTAAACCACACACACATACACATATGGTGATTTATTTATTTTTTGTCTTTAAGCAAGACATATCAACATTTTGTTTACTGTTTATTCCTTCCAATCTAAAAGAGGTCATACCTAAGGGTGCACCATGGATGACGCATAACCTTGTTATCTCGGATTCCTTAGGGTTTACTGGTAACTCACAGCTTACGCTTAATTTACTTATGTGATTGTAGCTTTGCGGGGGTAAACCCAATCTCCATTTATTTTTTCCTACCCCCCACTTATGCAGAACTGCAATTGTGGGCTTACCTGGTTTTGGAAAAGTGGTGAGAGGGCTCTGGAAGCATCCCAGAGCCCTTGCGCTACCTTCCCCAAACCGAGGAAGTGCTCATTGGGCTTTGGGAAGGTGACACAAGGACTCCAGAGAGCTGCCAGAGCCCTAGTGCCTCTTTCACAAAGCTGGGCAAGCAGCCCTCCATCAGGCAGAGGGCCTGCTTCCAGGGGTTTCTGGCTTTATGGGATTTTTCTTATATGCACAGTGTCCAGGAATGTAACCCCCACATAAGATGCAAGTTACCTGTATATTGAAGAGCTACATTGCTATGCTGAGAGTTGGGTTCCAAAGAATAGTATCAGAGAATTGTGCTGTTGTAAGGGACCCTGAGGGTCAACCCCCTGCAATGCAGAAATTTCAACTAAAGCACCCATGACATATAGCCATCCAACCTCTGCTTTAAAACTTTCCAATGAAGGAGAGCCCACCACCTTCCTAGGGAGTCCATTCAACTGTTGCACAACCCTTACTGTTACCAAGTTCTTTCTGGTATTTAGTTGGAATTTCATTCATTCTGACATTTCCTTGGAAGTCAGTCCCATTGAACATGGGACTTCTTTCTGAGTAAGCATGCATAGGATTTTGCTTCCATATGAAGTATTTCTTTTATGTACCAGTGCTTTGGATATATCATGTTTTTCCATACTTGGCACGGAGAATCAGACCTCTCCCAGTATTATCATATTGTCCAACCCACCATTTTATTTGCCTAGGAAATAATAAATAGCACACTTTAATTTGCAAGTGGAGAACCATATGTGCTAGAGATACAAATTTTTGGTATGCATTCAAAATTTACACAAGTATATTGATAGCTGTCCAGTAACATGAACCATTACTAATATGACTCTCTCAACTCACAATGTTTATTCAAAATAATATTAATCAGCTTCTTTTTGGATCATCCCACATAGCAGACTGCTGGACAGAATATATAGCCAGTTTTCCCCAAAGATATCCAGCAAAGCTTTCTATGTTGGAACCTAACATCCTGTTAATTTTTTTCTTTGATTTTTTTTCTTTCAGTTTTCAGGCTGAACTACAGCACTTCTGATACAACTGACAAAAACCGAGTTAAAAGCAGACTAAAGAAGTTTATCACTCGAAGACCTTCACTGAAAACGTTGCAAGAAAAGGGGATCATTAAAGGTGTGTGTCCTCTTTATCTCTCTGTGTGTATGTGTTTGTGCACGCTTGCGCTCACATGTGTGTATAATTGTTGAGTATCCCTGTTTCATTGACTTGGCCACAGTTCTTATAATAATTTATTTTGACTTACAGTGGTTTTCAAAGTATTGTTACAGTGCTTTTCAAAAAATGATACAAACTGGAGAGATGAGTACTAGGTTCAATGAAACCCCATTTCTCCTTCTCTCTCTCCCTCCACCCTTCACTAGCTCTTGGGTCTCATGGGAAATGATAGGTATGCAAATATCTGCTGGTCTGTTCAATAGGCATCATACTGCATTTTTGTGTGTGTCAGAGGCCAGCTGGGGAGGGGGAATAAAGGAAGCAGGCTGCGTTGGACCACATGCTGAAACCTTCCTGTGTGACAAAATATGTCTGCATGTGTATTGGTCATGCCCTTAGGTTTCTTGGTTAGACTTTCTAGCCAGTTATGTTGAAGAAAACCCAAACGTAAGTAGATTTCTTAAGTTTAACATGTGGAAGGGTTATATTTCTATATGTTATGCATACTTGAGGCATGCCGCATTTTGCATAACAGAAAGAGGTCTGACCCCAAACTTCAGTACGTTTGTGGTGCCTGCTCTGAGAATTAAGTCGCTGAAATGAGGAACAAGATAGCAAAAGAGACGCCTTTAACACCATGGTTGCTTAGTGTGTGGAAATTGTTGGCATTCACATTATCCATACGAGTTGATAGGAGTTCTCCGAGTGTCAAAGGTTTAATTTCTACCTAACAGAATGGTGTTTGCTGTGATGTAAACACAGTGGACATAAACGTAAAAGATACTTTCACATGCATACACCTCTTTGTTCCCCAAGATGGCTTGAAAGGGGGTTGCCTACAGCCCCAACTATGTGATATAAGAACAGATGAAGAGCCTGCTGGATCCAGCATCCAGCAGCCAACCATTGGATATTTGGGGATATGGAGAAGTGGGATCATATCTGAGGGCTTGCCCAAATTCCACGTGTTGATTTGGGACTCTAAATACAATCTGTGCTTATTAAAACTGTGTGCACATTGTCTCTGTGTGCAAGATTAGCACTCTACAAAAATGCTGGTTCAGATTGCAAGAAGAGAGAATACGTGTGTGTGGCTTGTATGTACGTAGGCTCAGTTCAGAGCTTTTGATCAACTAATGGAAATTGGTGGAGCCGATATGCTTTATTCCTCGATATTCCCATATGTATTCTGTGTATAATGCCTACCTGGCTCATGGGAATATATGGGACAATCCCTTAGCCTCAGGAATTTTCCACCCCATACATGGTGGATCTCCTCAGCTGGGGCAATTGCCTTTATGATTGGAATAATACTTCAGTAGAAATTGCTGGCCCTGTTACTGTTTTCATCTTGTGGACATGTTCAGATATTGTGAAAGGCTTATGGTATTTTATAAAGGTTGATTTTTATCTAATTTTCTCAATTTCTGTGTATAAAACTTGCCCAGCCACCAATGAATACATGTTAAAACCACAACTGCTCATGTAAATTAGGTAGTTAAAAGCTCTTTGGCACCAGCTGTGCACAGCCTTTATACACAGGATGTTCTGGTTGTATTCCAGCAATTTTGAACTAATGGAAGGGCTTCAACCAGTGCAAATGAGGGCAGCTCCACAGAGGGGAAATATGGAAGATCAAACAGTGTAAAGTTAGCAATTCATCAGCTTGCCTGCCTTTGTTACATTGAGGTTTTGTATAATGACTGCATTGGCCACTTGCACTAACAGAACACCACTGGATTCATGAGCACTGTGTTAATGCAATTATGAGTTCTCTCACTTAAGTTTTATTCTTGTTCCTACTGAATTGTAGCATACCGGAGGTAAACTCAGGCCAATAGTACAAAAGCCAGTTTATAGTCATCACTGCAACATGTGCCCTCCATGATGGAGGACATGATTTACTAAATGCCAGGTCAGTCTGTAATACAGCCACGCTCATCCGTGACCTGGCATGTATTACTCTGACCTGGGTATGTCTGACCTTTCTGGATCCTCAGTACAGCACTAACCCAGAATCTGGGGCAGTGCAAAATTGAGAAGATCCAAAACGGGTAAGATCCATTTTGGGGTGCCAAATGTTGGCCCTGTACAGGATGCCGTATTACAAACAATCCCCAAGATCTGCCCCTGTTGAGTGTGGGGGTGCCATTGTCCATAGAGGTATCATTTTATGTACCAGAAAAGATCTTGATCTTTAGAGGGGCTCAGAACGTTTGCACCAGGTGCAGAGCCAGAGAGATAAATTTGAGACGCTGCTGGTGTATCAGCCCCGCTGCTGACCAAGCTAACTGAGGTGGTCTATATAGCATAGTTTGTTTCCCCTAATCTGAGGACATGTAGGAGCAGAAAACTAGCAAAATGCCCATGATTTGAGCAGCATACACCAGCACATTGTTCATCATAAATAATTGTTTATTTCAAACTGCAGTTTAAAGTGAAATGCGAGCCAACCCCTTACGTCCTCTAACCTTCTAAACATATGAGCAACATTCATGCAGTCTGATCACGTGATGACCCAAATCCTGTGTTCCAAAGTGTCCTCAGACTGTTTGCCAAATGATTTTCCTTACATCAGGCCTGTAGAATTAGTGACCCACATGTGCATAGTGGTCCTCCAGTTGTTTTTGCTGCATGCCAGGTAACTGTAAAAAGAGGAGGATTTGCTGGCTGCCGAACGGGGGACTTGGGGCGGGTGAGTGATAAGTTATGCAGGCCTGCTACACATCACTGCAGTTTATTTTGTTGAATATTGAAGATAGTTGCGTCTTCTGCTCTAATTTATTGTCTTTCAGTTTCTGGGTTTTTCTTCTTTTTGGTTTAATAAAGTGTAGCTGATGAATCTCCTTTGGTATTACATAGGGATCAGATGTGATCCTTCCTAACAAATCCAGATTCATTAGCATAACTCAAATCCATCCTTTAATGTGTCTCTGAAGGAAGAGCAGATGTACATCTTTCTTTAGACAGGATTGCTTTAGAATGCTGATTTGCTAGCATAGAGGTGTCTTATGTGTTCCATGCTCAAATCATATAGTATCATGCTCTGCCATACAGTTCCGGGGCCTTTTGTTAAGCGCATGGTTTTAATAGCAGAGGAATGTTGCAAGAAGAAAAAGCATGTTAGTTTTCTACCATGAAGTTTCATTAGGATTAGGTTCTGGCCATGCAAATGAGTTAAGATTCGTTAGCAGAGCTTAATTCCAGTCTCCAGTAAGTCTATGTGAAATGCTCATTTGATAAGGTTCCTTCATTGTCTTCAGTTGAGTTTATCCCTTAATCTGTTAAAATGTTATGAAAATGCAGTTGCAATGCTTACCCTGACAGAAAGCGCTTTTAAATGTTAATTTTTAAGGCTTGTATTAAAACATTTTTAAGTAGCAAAATAGAACGACACAGATTAAAAATAAAAGAGTTGGCCAAATTTCATGTCCTAGAAAGCATCTATTTAATTTTTTATAGGTGAATTAAATGGCTTGAGAAATTGTTTATTTCCACACTTTTTTCATTTTTTTGGTTTGGTTTTGTTTTCATTTTTTCATGGTAGGGCAGAAAAGTTTAGAATGGAGCATATTTGCATACCTTTTTTATTACAAGAGTTATTCTTCAAGGGAGATAACATTCCTACTAACTATTTTTGCAAGGCATAAAACTTGAAGTGAGAGTTAAACATTTTGTAAAATGTCTATCTGTTTATGTATTTGCCACATTTGTGCCCAAAGTACTCCGAATAGCATTAAAAACGCAAATCAGATCAAAGCTATTTAAAAACAATCATGCATTAACCACAGCAAACTATACATAAAAGCTGTGGCAAAATTCTCTATGCAGAGCAACGCATCAGCTGTGTTCATTGATGTTAGCCTTCTCACAACCTTTCGCCTCTCCACTCCTTGGGTTTACTCTTTGGCATCTGTGTCTCTTTCTCTGCCTCCCTCCTCAATCTCTCTCACACAAAATTGATTCCCAGGGAGGTGATTCAAAGAGCAAGAGTGCAGCATCCAGGGGCTATATGAAAGTAGGCCTGTGGTTTTACATTCCCCATCACTGCCCCAAATGCCATTGAATGCTGGCTGGCGGACACACTTCAATGCTGTTGCCAGACACTTGGTTATGAATGGGGCATTTGGTAGTACTCCAGTGTTGGTCCGCTAGATATGAAGCTCACCCTTCTCCCCTTTGGGTTGTCCACCATCACAGACACCAGTTCTTGCAACCATCTTCCCAGTGCTTATGGAAGCCTGAAACAGGTCATTTCATTCTGCTGCATGGCAATGCCAGTCCTGGAGATTTACCTGCCATTTGTGTATTGGACTTGAGGTTTGCAGTCGCGAAACCTAAGGAGGACTCTGTTACGCTCACTTGTCTTTGACTTGGGAGGAGCCACAGCACCACTTCTAGGCTGCACCAATCTGATGCTGTGGCACCTCTGCTGTGCTCTAAGTGAGGGTGGTTCACCTGCAGCTTCTCCTGCTCCACAACCACATAGGAGCATGTGACTACAGAAAAGATTACTGGCCCTTCAAAGCAGCTCTCCCAGAGAGGTTGAACCACTGGAAGGTCCAGCTTTGCCCACCTTTTTAAGACCTCAGGTGACATAATATTTGCTGAGATAGCATCTTCCTAAACTCAGCTAGCAAGGCCCACTGATTTGATTGGCCCTTCGGCCTGGGCAAGGCTTTGGTATTTGTCACCTCTTCTCATGAAAACCCCAAGCCTCAAACAGAATAGATCACAACCCACATTTTAAAGGACATACTTTTATATTCCAGTTATTTTGGCGCAGCTATCCCACCCACCCCCAGGAATGCTCCTGGAACAATAACACTTCCACAGAAATGCTCTTTGAGTACAGTATGAGATCCAATGACACTTGCTGCAACTTAAAAAAGATGGTTAAGAAAGGAGTGGGGGTGGGAAGAGATGGGACAGTTTACCCCATTGCCATTTCCTTTTTTTTTTTATCTAACCAAAATTTCAGCCCAACTTCACAGTATGTTAAGATAATACATATAAGAGATGACCCCGTGAACAATACCCCCATGTCTTCAGGGGAAAGGTGGGATATAACCAGTCCATTTTTTCTGGGGGGATGCAGGGGGATGCAGACCCCTAAACATTTTGTGAATCTAAGTTTGGCATCATTGAAGGGCAGTATTTCAATATGAGTAGAAAAATGAGAATACCCCTAAACATTATTTTAGAAGGGGGGGGGAGCACAATGGATAATTAATGGATGCACACACAAGGCTTTTGTTTTTTGCCTTTTTGCCACATAAACTGTGGGGTTGCCTGGGAAGAGTTACCCTTCCAATCCTTGAAGAGTGTCATGTCTACAAACTCTATTTTGCTTCTTTTAAGCAGGGCAGGCAATTCATTGCAGCTGTAATCATCATATTACATGCCTCAGAACTTCAGAATGGCTCTCCCATCCTTTCCTTGTGTCTCCTTTTATATCCACATACAAAGCTGTCATGTCCACTACTACCTCAAATGGATGGTTTTTATGTGCATATATCAGCAACTCATAATGCGAACCATGCTGCCGAACACATTGTGAATATACTGCTCTTCTTAAAAATGGTTGTTGGTTTTTTCATACTATAGTATTGACTAACTGTCGGTGTTTGATGTATGAGTTACCAGCCTGATGTAGACTTATGGTTAGAGCTTAAGTTGTTAGTTCTGCTTTTGCAGCCAATTCAGAATAACTACAGATGCCTCAAGATATTAAAATTGACTGCTCAAATGGACTCAGTGTGGGAGTTTCATTGGTTTTAAATTGATAACAGCTGAAAGAGTGAATGATTAAAGCTGTATAAGGGCATAGAATGCAGCTCTCTTTTTTCTTTTTCTTTTGCCTCTTTTAACAACTTATTGTGAACAGCTCTTTATATGGGAATTTTCTTTACTATAATAAAAAAATATTTCATTAGCTGAAATTTTTAAATGATGAACAATAACATTTCTGAAGCCTGTTGAGGGAGCAATTCCTGAGAAACTGGAATAAACTTTGAGAGGACAATGTGGGTTTCTATTCAGGAGGGAGCATTTAAAGTTAAGTAGCATTCCATAAGGTGGTAATTGTGTCTATTTCCCAGACATTTGAGCTAAATAAGCTGGATAGGAAACATAAACTGTCATAACAGGAGGTTAGGAGTGCTGTGTACATCTTTGCCTACCACCACCATCCCCCTTCCCGTTACATAAAAAAGTAGAAGTCTCAAGTGCCCTTTTGCTAATAAATCAAAGCCCTTTTGCTTTCTTTATTCCCTCAGGAACAGTTATTGTTTTCATTATTGGAAAAGATGTTCTGGTTGTTTCCTTATCGTAGGAAGAGCTAAAATATTTAGACACAGAAGAGAGATGTGGAGTTTTTTTAATGTTCATCTAGATTTCCATCTCTTATATTTGACAAAGATTTCAATCATCTCCTAGTACTCTAGATCCGGGCGTACCCTGTGTGTGGTATCCAGCCCATAAGATAATTTCAAAACTATTTGTGGCCCCCCCCCCAATGAACCAACTTTTTGTGTACACAGAACCAAAGTGTGGCTTGCTTCATCTGGCTGAAGCCTTGCCTAACTGCATCCCTTCAGGCAGCTTCGGAGATCTTGGTGTCTGCTCTGACTTCATGTGTCTTGCAACATAACAGCACCTTCATAACTGAGGAGGGTCTAGCCTCTGCCTGAATTTCTGGTACATGCCACTCCAAACACGGGAAACCTGTCATCCTAGCTTTGGATACTGAAATCTTTCAGAAGCCAGTTTTTATAAGGCAGGGCTTGGCCAAAGATTGGATGACTTTCCACAAATATTTTCAGTGATATCAATAGGCATGTCCTCTTTTGGCAATTTGAAGAGATTGTTGCAGAGAATATTTAGGAAGCATTTGTCATGAATAGGATCACTCTGGGCAACTTCACTGATAGCAGCATATAGCCAAATCTAACTGGCTTACAACACTGTTGTGATGTCATGATTTATTTTATGATTTCCAATTGGCTGTCACCATTCTATAAGTAAAATCCTAATCAATTTTAAGGGTGGTAGTGAAGCCTTGGTACATAGGGGAAAGCACTGGCAATAAGCAGACTCAAAAAGTGAACATGCTCAATAATTAAACGGTTTTTATAAATATTGTATATATTCCTTCTCCTTACGAATCAAGTGAATATTTTGTGCAACTTTAGATTTTTATTGGGAAAAATATGTAGAAATTAGATTGTAGCAATTTGATTATCATGGGATCTTATATATTGAAGGGAGATCCCTTTTATAACAAAATGCTATACCCTGTACATCTGTATTCATGCATTTAGAAATATTCTGAGTAACCATCACATGAATGTATCCACAAAGTAATCTGAAGACACATCCAATGATCTCAGAATCATGGGTATGCCATTAGATCATTTTGGCACTGGAATGTCTTTGCATTATAATAGTAATAATAATAATAAATAAAATAATTTTTTTATTATTATTTATACCCCACCCATCTGGCTGGATTTCCCCAGCCACTCTGGGTGGCTTCCAACAGAGGACTAAAAACAGAATAAAACTTCAAACATTAAAAACTTCCCTAAACAGGGCTGCCTGCAGATGTCTTCTAAAAGTCAGATAGTTGCTTATTTGCTTGACATCTGATGGGAGGGCGTCCCACAGGGCGGGTGCCGCAACAGAGAAGGCCCTCTGCCTGGTTCCCTGTAACCTCACTTCTCACAGTGAGGGAACCGCCAGAAGGCCCTTGGCGCTGGACCTCAATGTCTGGGCTGAACCATGGGGATGGAAACGCTCCTTCATGTATACTGGGCCGAGGCTTTTTAGGGCTTTAAAGGTCAGCACAAATTCGAATTGTGCTCAGAAATATACTGGGAGCCAACATAGGTCTTTAAGGACTGGTGTAATATGGTCTCAGCGGCCACTCCCAGTCACCAGTCTGGTTGCTGCATTCTGGATTAGTTGTAGTTTCCGGGTCACCTTTCCTATGAAAAAGGGAAAACAACAAAATGTATTGTGGCATCTTAGATTAGTAACTTTATTATTGCATAAACCTCCACTCTGACTAGGGCTGATGGTGGTTGTAGGTCAAAACAGCTGGAGGGCACCAAGCTGAAGAATGCTGTGTTATAGGATGAAGTATATCGTCTTTAAAATAGCACAAAATCCAGGTTCACCCTCGACAGACCTGTTTGGGGAAGGAGTGAATATAATATTTAATGTCGTGCAGGTTACTGTATGGTTAGTTATACATGGCCCTCCTAGGATTCCTGCAGGCTTTGCCAAGAAACATTGATTACAGAAGTACTGTCAAAGGCCTCTACACCAATTTTCAAAGTGTCATGCTCTGCTGGAAAGGTATGCGGAGACTATCTCTTGGTTTAAATGATGATCTTATAGCCACATTGTTTAAACATTTTAAACTGCTTCTATTGAATGGTTTCCCTCATAGGTTTGATTCATTTGGATTCTGCTGACAAAGTTCCCATTACGGAGCACTCTTTTCATAATTTGTCAAAAATATATAGCAGAGATGAAGGAGGATGGAGCTAATTTGTAATCTGAGAGCACTAACCTGGTTATGCTGACATGCTCCATGATGAACGCCCTCAGCCAGCCAGAGGTTTACGGTCATGAAGCGCAAAAAAGCTGCATTAAATACAATTTCATTCTGTAAAACCGTGCCATTTACATATGTTGTCAAGGGCCGGGGACAACTTATTCTTATAAAAAAACATGATTTTCCCTTAAAATCAGAATTAAGCACTTTCCAATTGGTGGGAGGTCTGTTTTGTAAACCTTGGAGGAAATACAAGGAGGTGGGGAAGGTTTTCCAGAGGCAGGCTAACTGTAAATGATGTAAAACCGACTCCTAACATGATAAATTGCAGTGGTTAAATTATTTCCCTGAATACTTTGATATAATTAAGAACATTGTAGCAGTAGATCTGTGCGCTCTGGAATCTTGTGGAGTCTTTCTCTCTGTGATAAGGTGGTCTTACTACCCATCCCCACCTTCTGTCTGCTTCCTCACTGCTGCTGTTTAGAACACTGCAGTATGTACTTGCCCAACATGAAGTTGTACTGATGTTAACAGCTGTTTGACAGTGGAACAGACTCTCTCAGAAGATGGTGGATTCTCTTTCATTGGAGGTTTTAAAGCAAAGATTGCCATGGAAGCTTTAGTTGAGATTCCTGCATTGCAGGGGTTGGAGGACGATGACCCTCGGGTCCCTTCCATCTCTACAATTCTATGATTCTAAGTGCTGACCATGAAATTTATGCTAGATGTGATAGACTCATTTCCTTGGTTCCCAAGAAACTTAGTCATAACTTTGGTGGCAGTCTTATGTCGACTTTGCTTGCAGTAAACCCCACAGAACACAGTGGGAGTTACTTCTGAGTAAACATGTACAGTGGCACCTCTGTTTACGAACGCTTCAGGTTACAAGCTCCACTAACCCGGAACTAGCTGCTCCTGGTTGCGAACTTTGCTCCAGAATGCAAATGGAAATCACGTGCCTCTGGTGCACGCACAGTGGGAGGCCCCATTAGCGAAGGTGCGCCTCAGGATAAAAACGGTTTCAGCTTAAGAACGGACCTCTGGAACGAATTAAGTTCGTAACCAGAGGTACCACTGTATAAGGTTGGCTCTAGGTTGGCTCCCCTGTGTTTTTGCATTCTGTACATTATTTTCAGAAATATTGGATATTCACACAGAAATAACGAGCAGCAATGTGAGGACATTCACACCAAAGTCAATGTTTTTTGTTCATTGGTCAAAATGGGAATTGGCTGAAATATCATACTGACACTGATGACCTTCCATACTTCTGGTCTTTAGAACTGCTCATGCACAGACACTCTTGCACAAAGACAACATATTCATCACCAGATCACACTTAAAGCACACAAATGCTCCACACATGCAGCCTACATACACACATGCCGCTAACAAGCACTCTCCGCACATAACGGCACAAACACCCCTACTGCCACCTCTCAGTCATAGCCTGCAGTGATGCTGGGTAATTGCAGCAGTTTCCACAGCACCTCTGTGGTGACAAGTAGAAAGCTGCCACCATTGCAACTGTGATGATGTGGCGCAGAGCAAGGGAACCATTGTGAGCTGGTTAGAGAGTTCTGGAAGCAGGAAGGGGTGCTTCTATCTGTTCCAGTGTTTTACGAGCAATTGTGAAACATGGGGCACTTTGGTACGCACCTTCTTGTTTCTGCAATACTCAGAAGCAGCTGAAGCCACCACTGAAGCAATAAAATGGGCAACACTTTTCAGGGAGCTGGCAAGTAGTCAGATATAGGTTAGCAGGCCAGATTGGGGCTGCAAGCTTACCATACCTGCTTTAGAGTATTATTTTAACACACATCTATGTAATCCATGCAACAATGTGATATGCTGACCAAAGGACTGCACAAAACTTCACATATGCTCTTCCATAAGTCAGTGCACAACGCTTAGGGGATTTTACAGTACCAGGTTTGTTTATTTGCTTATTTGTCATTTTTCTACTCCTCCTGCCCTGCAATAACATAAAGACCAATCCTACCCCATCATACTAAAAGATGATCACCAATACTGGCTTGGAATACTCAATTCCATGATGGAATTGAGACACGGATAAAAATGCTGTGAAAATTCTTTTTTTTAAAGACGTTTTGAAAAATATATTGTATTTGCCATAAGCTCACCATCGCCATTTAAGTGTCACATTTGTGTAATGCAAATATAGTGTGTTAAGTGTGTTTTAAATGCACCTGTGTAGCTGAGTCCCATAACTGACAATGAGCCAAATGCTTTGGTGAACAGGGGCATCTTTGCCTGGGGAGAACATTCCCCAGGCAGTCATCACTGGAAATGCTGGTATCTAGAGGCATTCTATCTCTCATCCTAGAGGTAATATGTAACATTCCGTAGTGGCTGGTCTAGTGGGACAAAACCCACCAATGGTTTCGAGAGTTTCCTGGGTGGTGCTGGGGCAGTGGTGACATTGGGGCCGCAATCACAATCTGGCACGTCCACCCTAGCATCCATGCAGCCCTGGCTATGCCAGCGCCAGCAACAAAAGCTATAGTGAGGGTAGGGTCAGGAGGGCGGCAGCTCTATGGCTCTGCTACACTACACAAACCTAATGGGGTGTGCCATTGATTTCGGTGTTATTTTCATACAACTAAGATTCATTGGATTAGGTCCTTATACATTCCCTGTTTTGAGCAAAAACAGATGCCATGATTCAGGACAAGTAAAATGAGGGAAATGATAGTTTGCTGTTCACTTGTCTGATTTCTGTTAAGCTAAATTTTCATAAAGTCTACTTAAATGGCAAAATAAACTTTACCACTTTTCCACTACCAACCTCTTTACTTACATCAGGAGAGCTTATTTTGTGTTACAGCCTATGCTACTATTTTAATTCCCGCCCCCTCTATCTTTGTCTTTTCTAGATCAAGTTTTCGGTTCCCCTTTGCACAAAGTGTGTGAACTTGATGGCGCCACAGTCCCTAAGTTTGTAAAGACGTGCATCAAAGCTGTTGAAGATCGAGGTGGGTAGTTTGACCGTCAACATTCTTTTCCCCATTCCATAAGCTGTATTTACAACTGAGACTCTAAATTAATATCTCCAGCTTGCTCATCGGGGATGCACAAGAGTTAAAAATTATGCTTTGGTACAACTGTAGCTGCATAACATTCCATCTTTCTTTCTATCATTTAGTTTCCATGTCTTCCTCACAGCGGAGATGCAATGGCATCTTTTTTCCCCTGAGGAGTCCCCAGCATTGCTCCAGTCCTGCAAAATATATGCCACTAGTAATAATTTCCACAGAAGTAGCCATGTTAGTCCACTGTTACTATATAAACAGAACTGTGGTACCTTAAAAACTTCTTTAAAAACCCTATAATATGGGTTAAACTTTCTGATGAAGTGAACTGCAGTCCACAAAATCTTATGCCGTAATTAATTTGCTAGTTTTCAAGGTGCCACAAAACTATCTGTTGCTGTAAGACACTATAGTAGGCCTATTGTAATTTGGGTATATTTGTTCTTGATTACTGGCATAGCTCAAACCCATATTATTTACCTGCTACAATGAAACTTTCATTTCTTTTGTTCCTTTCTTTCCTCCTTCCTTCTGCAACCATATATTCTTCAGCCTTTCCTTTCCAAGTGATTTTCAATGGCAGATGGGTTTTTCCCCCCTTTAAAAAATTAAATTGTAGAGAACTGCAAGGATTTGTTTGCATCATCTGTAAATGTTTAACATTTTCAGGATAATCACATGTACCCGTGTGTTTTTGAAATAAGGACATACAGTCTGTATTGAGACTCTGAAATCAATAGAATCACACCAACAAAGCATCCATAAGCTTAATCGCAAAGTAAAATACTCCTTAAATCTAATAAGTATCTGGCACGTTTATGACAGATTTAGTAATTGGTGTACCATTTAACCTGGAAATCCATCTTTTACATGTACGAAAGAAAGGCATTAGAGGCTGTATCAGTGAAGCTTAAGACTTCCACTCGTGCAGTGGAACTTCTTGCCCTATTCTCCTCCCATGCCTTCTATTCTGGGGGCTCCCTCAACCCTCCAGAGCAGATTGGAAGGGGTGTATGGTGGGCCTGTTGTACAAGTGGAAGTCCTTGCATGAATAGGATAACTTTGTCGGATACAACTCTAGGGAAATTAACATTACCAGGATATCAAAAGAATTAGCAGTAGTGTAGCTATATGTATTTGAAGAAAGATTTCTTTAAGATTTGATGTTTTTTGAACTGGCTGATGGAGTTATCCTTTTATGAGCATTTTGATCCATGGCAATTAGCAGGTGATTGTTTAACTTCATGCCATTAACAGCTTCACTTATTGATTTCTGCATATCTAACCACTGGAAAAAGAGGCTTTGGTAGTAGTGTTTTTCCTGGTTGGAATGCTTAAACTAGGGATGAGGACACTATGGTCTTCTACAGGTTGTTGGACTTGAGTTCCTATTGACCTCAGCCAGCATGGTCAGAGATGATGAAAGATGTAGTTCAGGAACATTTGAAGGACCACAGGTTCCCCATCTTTGTCCTAGTGTCCCTTGTAGGTGTGAATAGCTAAAGAGAAGCAGAATATGGAAAGAAAATGTGGATGCCAATTATTTAAATGTAGGAAATCACATTCGTTTTCACAATGTTCAGAATAGGCTTATGTCTTTGTTTCATACTGTGCCAGATATTAAAAAATTCTGTCACCTATTTTGGAGTTCTTAAGATACTAGTGCCCCACTTCCACGTCACTCAGCCCTGTTAATTACAAAAGGACTAACCATATTTTAGTGCAAGAATGCTAACATTAACAACTTGTTGCTTATACTCGTAAAGAATTAGCTGCTGGAATACTGCCTTAGGTTTGGAGGGCATGTGATGTCACGTTAGGCAAATTACGGTAAATCCTACATATTTCAGAATAACTGCTTTGTGGATTAAACTATTAAAACAATTTATTTAGAGGTGCTTGCAGTTCTGTGTGAGAAAAGTGGCTGGATGGGAACAAAGTTATTTGTCAATAGTGTTTTATTTAAGGACATGTTATTACCTTTGTCCTTCATGCATATGGAGACCTTACAATGGGCTATTTGTCCATCTTGCCCAGAATTGTCTACACTGATTGGCAGCAGTTTTTTGTAACCTTGCTAACGGAGATATTCCGAGATGCTGGTAATGGAACCCAGAAGCTTTTTATGCAAAGTATATACATTACCATTGAGCTATGGCTTCATTTCTAAACTTTACATTGTACAAAGAAAATATGGAGATAATGGTAGGCTGCCTTTCAAGGTTATTGCAAGCTTTCTCAACCTTAAGTTCAGTTCTCCCAAATCTTACATTGTTTTCTTTAAAAAGTGCACACACAATTTCATTATACATTTTCATTTGCCTTTCTCCTAATATGTGCATTTTTTGCAATTTCCCCTAATGTACACTTTTTAAAAGTCAGTTTCTCCAACGTGTAATGCAGTTTTTGTATGTTTCACTAATACATGCCCCTTTGTGTGCACTTTTTAGTTGGAGAAATGCACCACAAAATCCAGAAAAGTGTGAAATTCAAAGGATAACTGTGCTTTGGTTTGCTTACTGGCTCAGGAAGTATGAATTAAGAAAGTTCATATTAAAATGCAAAGTGATCAGATTCCCACCCAACCTCCCATCCTTGGTATGATTATAATTCTGGTGGTATAAGGAGGCATAGGAAAGCATATTTTCTCTAAACCTGCCCAGCAGAAGTGCATGATCATGCTTTGATTTCTCGCTTCCTGCCACACACACAATACGCAGAATTGCAACTGCAGCAGGAAGGGGGAGAGAAGGGGGGGCACAGGAGGTTGGAAAAGGTGGGGGGAAGAAAATAAATCTGGCAGCACGATAGCGCACCTTTATATTAAATAAAACAATGATAATTGAATAGATTTTTGCTGTATGAAAACTGTATTTCTCTTTTTCTCTTTAATATAAAAACTATTGTCACTGGCGCAAAATAGAACAGGTTTTTTTGGGATTATTTTACAACTGCAAAGGGGAGCAGGCTTGCCTGGGGGGCAGTGTTTGGTTTCTGTGCTTCCTTGCTTTTACTAACTGTAACCTGTAACCAACATATGGCTTATGCTAGTAGAGATGTAGTAGAGATGTAAATATTAACCAATCTCAGTGGCATGTGATTTAGAAAACAACAACCACATTTTATCACTGTATTTATGACTTTGGAGTTCATATACAATTTTCTATCAGCATGGACTTGGATTATGATTCCTTTGCATTCAATTCCATTCTGTTTACTCAATGCGTTGTTTTCCCTAAATTCTGGCATAAACTAGCACAGGACGGCAGTAATTTATGTGAAGCTAAATCCAATGTTTATGAAAGCTTCTGATGACATTTTAGACTCGGGTTGGTATTAGGAAGCAGCATGTGGAGGTGCCAAGTCTCCCTGCATGGCTGGGACTCAACAGATTTGAAGCCCTCCTCCTAATGGCCAGATCTGCCTTCAGCCAAGTTATTCAACTGCAGAGTCATGGGAAATACTTATGTACCAATTATGGAAAAGGCACATTTAATGAAAACTGTATGTTTACTTCCATAGTCTTAGTGAGATGGCCTAAATGCTCCACGCAGAATCTGTACACATCTCTGCCCCATCTACACGCTATAACTGTATTCAGAAACTTCAACACATTTAATTTAAGCTGAAGCATTATTTTTATGAAGAGCCTCCCTTAGAAATCTAACCTTAGAATGAGGAGGGCCAAATAATTTAAAGGTATTTCAAGGCAGTCGTGCCAGTTTTTGTTTGTGCATTTGTTTCCATTTAACAGTTGAATGGGGTAATTCGGCTATCGCTTTGTGGAGGTTCTTATAACACTCAGTGATCGGGGGGGGGGGCATTGTTTATATATCAAATGCTATCATGTGAGTAAGCAACAGAACGCCTCAGGCATAGCATTCAATGGCATTGAATCAGTTTAAATTCCAATAATTTGGCTGAACGTGTTTGTGGGTCTGGCTTTTACAAGTTTATTCGTCTAAACCAGTGTCCAATCTAGCATGACATACTCTGTGTTCTGGATGCAACTATAACTTATACAGGGAAAGTGTTACGTCAAGAGCTAAGGATGATAATGAATTGTTTGTCTGCTGTGGCTGCATATTATTGAGATGACAACACATTTCTATTTGTGTAATATAAGCCAAAAATCATATGGGCCATAATAAAATAAAATTAGGTACAGGACTTAGAATTTATTGGTCAGTAATTTCAAACCAGTCTGGTCAATAAACGTATCTGCATACTCAGGGTTTCATTTCAGTAATCTGCTGTAATGGTCTTCCAGTTATCTCTCACGACCTGGATTACTTGTACTTTTCAGTATTTAGGCCCCTCTATGAATTCATCACACAAAAGGGGTGCCATGAGCACAAGAGGGCAGGAGTACCTGATGGCTTTCCCCACAACATCACATGGTTTCCCTGGCACCACCTTACGTGTCCTTACATAGAGCTCAGACATCTGCAAATGGGAAGTCTATGCACATAGATTGTGATGTATGTAGGCTTCCATGGGATGAGGAATGCTGTACTGGCATGGTTTATGATCCCATGGAAGTCAACATTCATGGGCTACTAAAAAGAGTGCAGAAAAGTAATTCTGCACATGCTTCGTAGTATTGCAATGCAGCCTTGTCGCTATAGGTCAGTAAAGTTGGTGTAGTGTAGTAGCTCAGAGTGTGAACTGGTAAATTCAAATATTTATATTTATATTTTTTCCATGTTAATTCACTGTTAATTGAATTCAGCTGTGAGCCATGTAGGGACCATATAATTATGCAGTGACCAATCAGGTGCCTCTGCAGTCCCACAAGCAGGGCTCAAAGGCAGCAACTCTCTCCTGGTGTTGATTTCCCACGACTGGTAGCCATTGCCTCTGAACATGGAGATTCCATGTAGACTTTGCTTATGCGGATACTTGCCTCCAGACATGTCATATTTTGGAAATAAAGTGCTGCCTAATGTGGCAGATTATCACAATGAATGCTTTAGTAGCAGAAGGCTACAATTCTCTAATTTCAACTCAGTGGGACTTTCTTCTGAATAAACATACTTATTGCTCTGCACAGTCTTTGTGGTCCCATACAAATTATTTTTGTTGATCTGGTTTAGACTGGTGCAAAGGAATGATACCATTTCATTTAACTTGGGATCCCTCTAATGAAAGCTAATGACACTCCATGTTGTCTTCTATTCCCAAATCTTTGCTGTCTATGTTTGCAGGCATGAAAGATTTATTAATCATTGGACATTGCTACACTGCTGATTTCCTTTCTCAAGCACAAGATGCTATGGCAGGAATTATATACAAAATTGCATATTTGACTCCGTGCCAAAAAGTCACCCTGAGATCTGTAACGCTGTATAAAGATTTAAGAAAGACCTTTAGTCCACTTCAGAGAAGGTCCCTAGCTTTAAAAACTTTTATCTCTCAACTTTCCTTCTTAGCAGCTGTTCTATTTTTTTGCTGTCATTTGTTTGACAGCATCCAGTTATAGGTTCCGATGTCTGTTTAAAGAAACAAGGAGGCTGTTGGCTTTAAAATCCCCTTACTGCTTGTGTGTTCAACATTTTCCCAGGCTTTTCTGCATAGTTTGCCAAGCAGAGGGACTGACCTTTTGTAGCAAAACCTTTTTCATTTCAAAATGCTCACTTTGATTTTTGTCCCATTTTATGCTCATTCCAAACTGTTTACAGCCCACTAAAAATGACTGTGAATTATATGTTTGTGTAATGGGTTCCTTTTGTGGTTGGAGAGGAATGTTTACTTTGTGCAATTAGTTATCTTTGGGTAGATTACAGTGACCTGGAAAAAAGGGGGCTAAGATTATTATGGTACCTTAAGTATTTCCTTTTGTTATCTCCTGTGGCGGTAGTCTAATATGTTATCTACTGTGCTCTGAACTAATCACGTCATACGGAGCAGAAGATGAGAGCTTATATAAGTATTCTTTTGTATCACCTTTAAACATGAGAAAAATTAAATCTGTTTCTTCTCCCATCCTCCTCCCCCCCAAAAAAAATGTTATAGATGATTTGGAGTGCTTAACTTTTGTGTCTTTTAGGCTGGGAACAGACGATAGTGTATAAAAGAACTGAAGGCGGTTTGAAAAAGGTGTTGCTGCTTGTGATATGTACAGTTCATTCCTGGTAAATAGGTTTTGCAGTATTGTTTCATAAACTTGCAGAAGATGTCTGACCAGCTGTGACAATGGTACAAAGAAATATGTAGGGAAAGTGAAGCCACTTTCAAACCACTTTCACCTCTTTCAAAAATCAGTGTCTATCTTCATCCTGAGTCTCAGTCTCAGAACGTCTAGCATAACATCACCACAATTCTGAAAGCCTGGTGCTAAAAGACTTGTATTATATTATCAAATGCTGCACTTCCATCGTATGAAGCAGTGGTGTCAAAAGATCTGTCTCATGGGCAGCGATGCTGTCAATAGTGTGTGTCAACAGGAAGACCTGCTAATGGTGAGACTCACCATTTCCAAGAAACCCTCATCACTATTCTTTGGCATTACAAATTTTAATTAGCAGTTATTTAATCATTTTCAACATTCTGTTTTTACTTTTAACACAAACTGTCTCTGAAAGTACAAGGTACAAACATTTATCTGATTATAAAATGCATCGCAAATAAATAAATTGACATGGATCCAAACTTGGCATTCTGCAACCAGAAGGTCGTCTTACGTCCATGGAAAGTTTTTGTTTGAGCAGAGGATCCTGTTGATATAAAGGGGGAGATTACTTTTGCCAACTATCACTTCATCCTGCACTCTTCCCCCAATCCCAGAGGCCCTGTCAGCTCTCCAGAGCAGATTTTCCAAGGGCTCTGGGGAAAGTGGGTATCTGATGGTGAAAGTGGGAGAAATTGCTTTTGCAGAAGCAAAGGTCGGAGGCCCAAGCCATCAGGTTTTTAAAATGCAGCATACCTCCACTATAAATATCCAAAGGAAAAGGTATGGCCCTTTCCCCAGCAGATATTTATAGATAATTCTCAAACAAAGTGGTCATATGAGAAGATGAAAAAGAACATATTAATGAAGTTTCAACATGACTGGATTAACAGTTGAACTGTCCAATCCTAAGCATGTCTACTCAAGTAAGTGCTTCTGAATACTGTGGGGCTTACTCCAAGGTAAATTGAGTTATGTATGATTGGAGCCTTAATCTGATTATGCTGTAGAGGACTCCAGACAAATTATGCTGTCCATCCATATTATGTTATATTGTTGTGATTTAAAACCTTTCCACCAAAGAACTCTGTCCCTGATTTGTACCTAGGGATCTTTTTGAAATTCCCCAGTGAATTCTGTAACATATCACTTGATCTAGGGGAGAAATGGCTATATGGAGAAATGTCAGAAATAGTATGAGGAACAAAATGACCATGCAGTACTGTGATAGATTTCAGGTATAAGGTTGGTGGAGGTGAGGCTGCATTTTTCTGTATAGACTAGGAGCAGGATAAATTATGTCACAGTCCTTTAATATGTCCCTGAGAGGACTAGGTGTCTAATTTACAAAACTGTCCTTTCCATAAACTGGAAACTAAAGCTAATGTAGTAATGTCACCTTTAAATCATGAAAGAGTGGAAGAAAGGAAGATATTGCCAAAAAAAAGAAGGGGAAAAAAAGAATGACAAATTTTCTAGCTGTCTGAAGATTTTTCAGTAAATCATATTTTACACAGCTTTCTACACAATTCAATGCTTCTTATAAATTTAGTGCTGCCCTAAGGCAAGTATTTTTATTTTTTTTGCTCTGATCCTATAAAAGACTCCTCAGACTTCCTGTCTTCCGGGTACTTTAACCTATAAGTTCTCTGTCTCCTTTACAGTGGCTTGACACGCTATCTTGTGATGACTGTAGATATCATTTGATTACACTAATGTGTGGAACTGCTGTCACTGGCTAGCTTTTCATCCTTTTTTTTTACGATATCAGTTACTAGACAACAGAAACTGTTAATGTCACTTAAAATGGTAGCCGCTACTTGCTTTCCAAGCGTCAGTAGTGTTAGGCATCCATATTACAACAGGTGTCACGATGTCTCAATTTTTGTTCGTTTCATTGCACTATTTCCAGAGCCTGTTTGTGGCAGTGTGGTGCCACAGCCCAAAAAGCAATTCAACTGTAAAGTGAAATATTTTACAATACAGTAATATTGTTTGCAGAATGGTAGGCACCTATGTTTTCAGTTAATTTAAATATATGGGCTAGAAGACAAATACGAGAGTCCGTGTTCAGGATTGCTCACCTAGAAAAAATAATCTAGCAACCAGGGGTTATTGAAGGGGAAGAAAATAATGACCGAAAGGCTGAAATCTTCAGCTTAGAATCCCAGTGCTAGTGGTGCCATCCCCTTCGCTTCTGTTCCAGCAGTACCATCACTGATTGCACCCCTTAATTTCCAATGTCTGAATAGTTAACTGTGTCTCTAAGAGATTGTTCTCAAGAAGGGCATGGTGCATTGTGTGAGCTACCACTCTCTGCTTATTTTTGGAACATTTTCTCCTCTACACACAACCCTTTTCATTCTAAACATATGACTTTATCCATAAATTTGAAATATATACAGATATGGGGCTTTTTACAAGTTAATTTGCTAACTTCTTATCTTTTACTATTGCTTTTTAGCAACACTTTCACTAACATTTGTTTCTTTTCCCATGCCTTCAACTTTATATAGTGTTTCCAGTTACCTTCTAGAACAGTGCCCTGAAAGTCTAGAGATCATGTTGCTCTGCGAGATGATCTGAGCTCTTAGTTCTGCTAATTTTGTAGCATACATTCTTTCCCACTTTGGGATAATCTATTATACTTGGATCCAGGCATGCACTAAAAGCTAATACTTCATGAAAAATGTGCATTTTGTACTGTTTAACTTTTGATGAGATCCTTGAAGTCTTTTATGATTCTGTCTTGTTCCAAGAAGATTTCTGCTCCTTGTTTTTATATGTGTGTAAAAGGAAGAGGAGCAAAACAAAATTGATAGAAAATGCATGCCATTTTAGAAAGACCTTCAGCTATTCAGTAGATAGCTCACTTTTTCAAGGAACATTTTTTTTGGGGGGGGGGGGAGAAATATACTTCTTATCAGCCATTGACTTTATTGCTCTGATGAATACAAACGAGAATTGGCTAAGCACATTCCAAGCAATTTTGACTTGGAAGTTTGTGATATAAAAAGATCTTTGCAACTTCTGAGTAGAAATTAGGAGCAAATGAATGCAGTGCAAATGTCTTGGCAGTGATTTCTCTAGGAGTTCTGTCTTCTGACTCATTTAATCCCGCTATAGCCACCTTTCTCAGAGCAAAAGCCAGTTAATAGTTTTGTGCAAGGTCCAAGTTACAATTGGCTCAGAGGGATATTTTCTCTGGGGCCTCTGTGTCTGTGAAAAAGCCACACTCTGCGTCAGTTTTTGTTTTTTTTAAAATCAAGAAGCATCAGGAGGAAACGTCAAAAAGGGCGTAATGCAGAAATTAGCGGGGAAACAGAAAAGGAAAGAGGAAAACAACATATTACGGAGATATAATTTGAAATTTATGAAGAGCAGAATGTAAGCTATGTTAAGAAAATAATAAGAGGACTACAGGAAAAGCCGTTGAGGCAGTTGCCATCTTTGTCATAGTTACCTGATACCTGCCTCATTGACTAATTCGTTCCAGAGAAATGTATCCCATGCTAGTAAGAGAAAGCATTAATATGCTAAGCCTTGCCAGTAAAAACAAGTGGTTACTGCCTGTTCAGCACAGTAACATTTGCTGTGACAGGACTAAGTTCATACCTGGGAACACTCCAGTGCTTTGCTGGCATTGCAGAAGGGAGGCGTTTAACTCCACTGGTCTTTCTTTCTTTCTTTCTTTCTTTCTTTCTTTCTTTTTCTTTCTTTCACATTTAAAATAAGCCTGTTGGTAACCATTTAAATTAAATACGCAATATTCAAAAAGAGACAAATATTGTTTGCAATACCAGTTACAAACATCCACAATGTGTGCCCCCCCTTTTCTTACAGTACATTGTGAATCTCACAGCATACATCTACTTATGTACAAATGTTTCCTTGAAAAACTAAGGCTAAAACCATTTACTGGTTAATACTCTGACTAAAAATTAAGCAGGCCTCTGAAGTTACTAGCTTATGGTTCATGAGCAGAATCTAACCCAACTCTGGGAGTGGAAAATAGAACTGACCCATGTGTAGGTAATTAACAAAAGAATCGGCTGGGCATCTAGATTAAAAACGCTGGGCTTTGCACACCCTCCAGTGAGAGAGAGCCAACAACAGAGTTAAAAAATACTTTCAGTGTTAACCAGCAGCATAACATGGAACCTAAGTTGTTACAGGTAAAAATGATATAGGCCTCGTGCCATGTTGTGATAATTGTTCAAGATCGCTCACAAAATTCATTTAATTCTGCCTAAAGCAGATGTGACATTAAAGATGAGATTCAATTTAACACATCTATTGTTTTCTTCTTTTAGCAATAATAGCAGCAGGGAGCCCTAAACAAGATGGGGGTCATGATCTATGGGTTAAACCCTCCCCCTGAGCACCAGTCCCTCCCAAAATTGCCCCCCACAAACTGTTGTTTATCTCTGCAGGGAATCTTCATTGGCACCAATAAAATCCTTTCTCCCAGGATTAACAGTAGCGCTGTGGTCCCATGGCCTTTTCAGTGGTTGTTTTCCGTTTGTGGAATGCCCTCCCTAGTGGGGTGTGCCAGCTTCCTTCATTATTAACTTTCAAGGGAATTTACAAAACATTCCTGTTTCCCCAGGCATTGGGTGGCTGGCAGCCATGAGAGTACTGGATGAAATAATGGTTTAAGTTGAAATTGCTTTTAATTGTATTTTTTTATAGACTATTTTAACTGCTTTAGTTGTTTTGTGTTTTAATTATGGATGTGTTTACCACCCTGGGCTCCTTTGGAAGGAAGGTTGGGATATAAATTCAATAAGTACACACAGGAACCACTGTCTAAACACTTGTTATACAAAAAAAAGTCTGTGTGGTATTGTAAACAAATAGCCTTCAACAATCCTTACTTTTTGGGTTTTGCTGGTCCATGACAGCTGGTTCACCAGAAAGCATGGGAGAGATCAGACAAATAAGAGCATTTTTGCCTCTCTCTTGGGAGAGATCAGACAAATAAGAGCATTTTTTGCCTGTTGCCTTTAGCAAAGTTTCAGAAGGTTCTCTCCCCGCCCCCCACCCTCATCATTTTGAGCCCAAATACCATGGTCAGGAATGCTTTAGAAATTATCCCATAGGAATCAATGGAAATTGTCGACTTGTTGTGCATCTTACAGTTTACTGAGTATGCATTGTGTTTGGTTAGTGGGACCTGTGTGTAATAATAATGCTGTTGTGTAATTTTGAGATCTGGACTTGATGCTCTTATGGCAAGCCCGTCATTTAAGGTGAGCAGCTATAAAGGAGGACAGTGTAGCAGGTTCTCCACCTACTAAAATCTTTCTTCCATGGAAGGGTTTCATTTGTTCATTTTAACTTTATCCCTGTAGCAGCAAAGTGCTGAGTCTCACAGGTCGGGATGGGCAAGAAATTCATTTTGATGATAAACTGCCTAATCCACATTCCTTGAACCGATATGCAAAGTGAACTGAACTTGCCCTGCAAAATTTGCACAGAATTTTGTGATGCAGTTCTCCAACCAGTACAAAAATGCAGGTGTGTGGGGAAAATGTGTATTAAAATGCATATAAATGCAGTGAATATAACACCAAGAAATGCATTTTGTATGGAGAACTTGCTTGCAAAATCATGTATATTAGTCAAAACTGCATACAGAGATGTCTATAGTTTAATGAGGAAAATTGCAAATATCTAATGCGGAGAACTGAATTTAAAAATGGGAAAATGTGAAACGGAAATTGATAGTTTGGTCTACCCCTACTCATGAGTTAAGTTTCAGGGTAATTTCTGGAGTATACAATAAATATTTTGAGGGTTGTGTACTCTCTGGATGGCAAGAGCAGAGGTCCATGGTATCGTCCACATCCCACCTACCCATTATAAATCCCTACCATACTCATTCACCCACTTCCATGTTCATATATCCTTCAGTGGTAACCACATCTGCAGTCTGGAAATAGTCTGATGAAATATGTATGACCACAGCCACATCATTGGGTCACATATAACCAAGCACTCCAGGATTCAGCCACAAGCCTCATTTGATGCTGGAATGAGAAATCTGTATGTAGCTTTGCCTACTCTTTGTTATACAGATATTCTGTTTCTTTCACCGGTGAAATAAAATCACACCAAAATGATGCAGAAGAGAAAGATACAATTTGTGTCTCCTATTACTTCTGTTGATATTGTTTGAAGGGGGTTTCTTTAAACTGATAAGATGTTCTATAACATAATAGACCTTCATTATACATTCTACTAGCATTGGGGCTGCAGTGGCACCTCTGAGGAGACTTGCATGGTATAGTAAGAGGAAGCTTATGTGTCATTTTTGCATTGCAGAAGCCTTTACATTAACTTGGATAATTGTCAACACAATTGAGGAAAGAGTAGCAAATCGGAATCTAAGACTTCTATATACTTAAGATGCAAAAACTTTGAAACTGAACGGTATGTGTTTGTGAATGTTGGCTTGTACATAGACATCTTAGTCCCATTGACCTCAGTGGAAAATAAGCTTGCTCTGAAATGACTCAAAGTTGAAAGAAACGTGTTTCCTAAAGAGCTGCCCAGAGAAGCCACTAGAACAAAAATTATCCCAGCACAAACTATTTCAGGGTTCTCTAACTTTTGTTATTGCTTTGAGCTATGCTTCGGCACATAATTTGGCAGCTGAAATGTTCTTTCAAAACCTTGCACGTATGTCTATATATTTCTCAGTTGGTATGTGATCCATTTTTTTGCTTTAACACTCGATTATCAAGTGTGTTTCAGATACAGAAGTGGATACCCACAAATATTCATCAACAGCTACTTTTGTTTTGTCTGTACTCCTTACTGTTCACACTGTAGTCACACGAACTATTCACATAACCTCATTAACAAAGGCCAAGCACTCATCCCCTGCCATTCATATAACATATTCATTTAAACCGTGTATACCTCAGCAAGCCAAAGGCAGATAACAACACATGTTTAAACAGTAATTTAACAATTTCTAAAAGTCTGACAACAATAAATATATCAAAGCAGCCATAAAATTTCAAAACAGCAGGGAAAATAGATTTTTTAAATACTAACACAATAAAAAAATCATTTAGTCATAGCAATCAATACCACCTAAAAAGCCAGTCATTCATGAGCTAAAACCTCCAAAATAAGTTTCTGACCCTCCCACAGAGATGGTGAGGTGGGTCTCCCACATCAAGGAGTTCCAGCCTTTGGGTGTAGCCACTAACAATCCTTTTCCTTGGTGCCAACTAAGTGTATTTCTGTGGATGTTGAGACATGGTGGATAAAACATTCATCTCAGAATCACTGCCTCAAAAGTCCCCCCTCTTCACATGCAGTCATTCCCAATAGCAGCTCAAAGCATCTTTTATTAGGTCCTTTGCATTAGCAGTGTAACTATTGCACATTATCACATCATGATACCAAGCAGCCAATGTTTTCAGGAAGCTCATTGCAAAAGAAACAAAAACCTACAACTCCTTCATCCAATAGCCAGAGCAGTTTCAAAGACTGTGCCCTGCTCTATTTAACTCACAGGGTTTTCAAATTAGTTTGGGGAAGGAGGGGTTTATGTGTAAAATCACTGTCTGCTGATTTACATGTACTGTACTTTAATTGGGTCACCTCTTTCAAATTTCCATTTATATGATAATTATCCTAAAACACCCATAGACTAGTTTCAGCTTCCTATTTGAGTATCCTTTTGTATGTATGCCTATGAAGACACACATTAACCTTAAAGTAATGCTATCTGAAGTTCCACTAAGCTATAGCCTGGCTTAGCATGATGTGCAAACCATGTTATTGGGACTCCATAAAACTGTGCCTTCACTTCTTCCAGGGCTTTTTTCCAGGGGGGACTCACAGGAACTCAGTTCTGGCACCTCTCAGGTGGGCATCATTGCCATTCTAAGAGAACTAGGGAGGTTCTCATGGAAAATTCTGGCGTTCATTGAAAATGCCCTCTTTGTGTGCTACTGTCTGGAAGATGCAGCTCTTAAGCCATACAAATGAGAATATGTTACAGCTGGGTTTTACTAGAATGGTTTGCACTCTCCTTCAGTTGTGTAGCCAGCAGGGAGTTGTCAAGCTACATGTGTTTTCAAACTTCTACCAGTTAAATCAGAGATCCAAGTACAAAACGCAGCACTCAGGGGTATCATGTGGACCTCGGCAACACTCTGGTGGGCTTGAGGATCTGTAAAGAGGTAAATGGATTACAGAGACACATACATGGAAAATATTCCTCCATGAGAGATATAATCTGGCATTTTTAAATGTTGCTTAACTCTTTTAGGGCATTAATCTGTGACAGAAGAAGTAAGAGGAGAGATTTATTCTCCTGCTTTTTGCAATAAATATCAGTCAGCTGTGCTTTACTGCTGAGCTGTGTGATTTTCATAGGGAAACAGGCACAACTGGAACTGAAGGAACCTTAACATGTCCTTTTCACTGTCAAAGGTATTTAGCTCCTCTCAGCTGGCACACAACAAATCTCCAGCTAGTGGTTATATCTCACTCCTGTCTGAGGTATGCCTGGTTTCAATCTGTGTGTGGTCAGAAATTTAGATTTAAAAAACAACTCAACGATTTAACTATTTTTACCCATGCTGTTGTAACTTCAGCAATGGATTATTATAATACACTCTAGAGACTCTGAGTATCATTCAGAAAGGCCTCTGTAGAGGTTAATCATTTCCTCCCTCCTAGGATCTACAATGGCTAACAGTTGGTTTTTCAGTGGAAGGCCAGATGTTACTATAACACACTCAGTGACCTCACTGTAGACCTGTCAACATTACCTCTTTGGAAATTAGATTGCCACTGTTAAAACTGATTGGTATCCCAGTCGCTCTGAATCTTGCCCACTGCTTCAGTTTGTTGCTATCTTTTGGCTTAGCAACTTAGCAGTATTACTTTCTTCACTGAGGATTTCTAAGTAATCATATTGTCAACGAAGAGGAAAACTTTCTGCAAGAACTAAGATAAGAGATTGAAGCCACGCTTCTTGCTAGAGCTGAGTCCAAGCTAAGCTTTGCAAGAGTACAATTAGACATTGCGTGGCAGAAAACAGCAAAGAGTTCATTGCACTGGTTTTTACAAAACTGTATTGTTTGTTGCAAGATTTGCTGAAAGCCAAAACTTAAAGTAAAAAAACTCCACATGCACTCACTCACAGTGACTCCTCCCCAGGGAGCAAGGCCTAAGATATGAAGATGAACAAACTGGACAGGGCAACATTCTGAGATTTAAAAAATTCGCCACAGCTTTGATTCCAGATTTGGGTTTGATTTGGCTTAGACATTGGGTGTATATCATCCCTCTCAGCCCCATAGTGGAGGGCTGACACATGACAGGGTCGAGCCTAGGATTAATGGGTCCTCCATGAGACGCAGGTCTACATGGATGGCCTTCCCAAGCTACTGAAGGAAGCTCTGTGGCCCCTCTGTCACATGCCTTGGCTTTTGGACAGACTTCTGACTAGACTCCTCTAATGGGGTCCAGTTATTGCACTGTTCAAAGATGGGGGTGGTGCACCACTTTACCCCCCACATGATGTTAGACTAAAAGGGTACCACCCATTGCCTTGACTGCCAAAGTTGTGACTATTGCCATGGGGAAGGCAAAACCTGCAAGCGGGGCCAATCTGTTTGCAGGCAAATTCCTTCCCAGCTTCGAAAACAGCAACCATTATAGAACCACAGCAAAGCCAATAATAATAATAATAATAATAATAATTAATAATAATAATAATAATAAATCCAGTGCCCTAGGAAGGAAAAGGTTAACATACAAAACCCATAGCATTACTGAATCAGGTGGGAAGAGAGGGATGTTATTTGGCCGACTACAGCCCCTAGGGTTGGGTGCAGCTAGCCTTTATAGGCTGGGGGCGGACTGGAGTGAAGCCTGCTCCCCTCTGGTCTGTTCACCAGCCCCACCCACTCAGCCCAGCCAGAATTCAAATGGACGGGTGGCTTGAAAGTCTGCCAACCCAAGCAGGCAGCCCAGGAATTCAGCAACTGCTGGCTTTGCACATGTGAAGACTGGTTGCATGTACTGTCTTGCCCCAAAGCTATGGGCTTGTACCTCCTTAGCTGTGCTTCTAAGAGTGGTTTAGTGGTTGAAAAGCTCTCCATGCCAGTGGTAATAACAGAAGCGGGCTGCAGGTCCTTGGTGTGTTAAAAATAAGCAAGCGTGTTCCTATTTTCATTTATGAAATGCTGGTGGGCATGGTTGGTATTGTTGACTAGTTGTGTTCTTAGGCATCACAGTGGTTGTGTTTCTCATGTCTTTTTGACTGTTTGCAAAATAGCTCAGTGGGCTGATGTACATGGAGCACATTGACCAATTCTATAATGCTGAAGAATCTGCACTCCTGTCTTTATACATCCTAAAGTGGAACCATAGACGCATACTTGTTTTTTGTTAGATTACGGTGGACGTGGCCATGCAAGGACATACTAGCTTCGTACCAAAGTGTTCAATGATTTGTTAGTGTCTTGAGGACATAATTTTGCCATTAAAGCATTATCTCAAAAGGGATTAAGCCTGGATCCTTGTTATGTTAATATACACTATAAAGTAAAAGAAAAAAAATTGTCTTAAATTCAAATTGCCATTCCTGCTCTATCAAATTGCTATCGTTTATACTTTTTGTTTAGGCTCAGTAGAATGTTATGTTCTTCCTTCATCATAACACTTGGTAATTTAAAAAGTAAATGGAAATAAATTAGGTGATAAATATTTTTCATTAATAACAGTAGATTTTTTTTAAAAGAATCTTATCTTTTTGGTTACACCATAGAACTTGTCTTCAGCAGTGTGTTCATTTGAATCATCCAATTTTTCTGCTGTGTGGACCTCAGACAAAACAGATCAAATTCGCTGTAACATCTGACATATAGATGACAAGATTTGTAATCAAACTGTGGATGTTTCCTTTTTTAAAACATGCACACACCTCTACATATCTTAAAGGAAATTCTGGTTGCTTTTTTTGTCTCCTTTTGCTAAAAAAGAAAAGAAAAGAAAATTCTAAAGGTTTTGTTGAAAGAGTAGGATTGCTTTGTTTCTGATCCCAAGATGAGTGAAAGAAATGTTTGAGAAAGATCACTTTACAGTGAGATTCATACTGAAATGTGATGACTGTGATTCAAGCCAAGCCAAAAATTACAGCTCAGAATTAGAAGGGATAGACATGGCTTGGGAATCCATTTTCCCACATTCCTGAATCTCAATCATCCCAGCTAATGTTTAAAAGAAAATAGAGTGGGAAACAATGAGGTCATTTTGTTTGGCTACAAAAATTGGGGAGCGGGGGGTAGAGAAGAGAAATAAAAATCCAAGAAACAAACTCCCCTAACTATAAAACATAGCACATATCTTTATCAGGGGCAACTGCTCATTTATAGTGAAAACGCCTCAAGAATGATGGCACTTTCATGGCATAATCTAACATTTTTTTAAAAGCTTCAAAGTGTATGTTTTGTAGTTTGTCACAATAAACCTTCAATAGAAGTCTTGCTGACACCACTATTGCTAATGTTCTTTTTGATTCAACTGAAAACTCACTTTGCGGAAGCAGTGGTACATAGCAGAAGTTAAATTAAGACCTAGGCAAAGTTGATTTGTATATTTTAAGTGTAAGTCTGCATGCTGATGAGCAGTGTACTGTTTAAATTCTACTTTCTGGATGGTCGTCCTTATTCCTTGTTCACTGATAGCTAAGCAAACATTCAGACATCAAGCAGTGTGGAGAGGATCAAAGAAAATTATGTGACTTATCTGTACACTGAGGATCAAAATATAGCCATTCAAGCTACAAGATTATGGGCAGCCTTATTTAAAAGGAATAGGGTCTGTAACAACTCTATATTCTTACTAGCTGAAAGTGCACAGCAATGCTCAGGAATTTTCAGAAACTAAAAACTGCTGAGTCCCCCCACTTGATCCAGGGCCCTGACCAGACCTGGGGAACACCTGACCCAGATCCAGTCCTGAATCAATCATGGGGTGAGACTACTGTTTAATTAGAGCTTTTAAAACCCTATGTGGTCAGGAGGAGGTATGGGAAGGAGGTGCTTCAGCTGCTCCCCCCCCCCCTTCTCAACTGCACTGAAGAGAGCAGGAAGGTTGAATCCTATTGGGCGTTGCTTCACCAGTGTGTTCCCTGCTGGCACACACAGTGGGTTCTGCCCAACGGGGTCTGTGTGTGCGTCATCGTACACATGCGATGTCATGTGCACAGCGGGAGGAGGCCCAATGGGCTTAGTAGAATGTTATGTTCTTCCTTCATCATAACGCTTGTTAATTTATATTACACTTCCTGCAATATAAACCATAATCCACTGGAGCAGTCATGGGTTCCACATGAGGCATGTAGAAGTGTTTCAGCAGAAGTGTCTCAATTAAAATGGAAATGTTTAACTAAATGTATAAGGTGTGAAAACTGTGACCCAAACCCAACTACATTTTTAAAAGAAATTGCTTTACACACACACACACACACACACACACACACACACAAACACTGAAAAGAAAAGAAAATTAATTCCTATCCTTGATATAAGCCGGAAAGCTTATAAGATTTATGGTGGGAATGAGCTACAACAGCTGCATTTTCCTTGACTGAGTTTCTGAACACCGTTTGTATTACGATTCCTGGTTTTGTGTCCATCCTATTCTAAGCTCCTTAAAACAGAACAGGGAGGGAGAAATATTGATATTCTCTTGGGGGAAGCCAATGATCTGTCTCAATGATAAACACCATTTTGAAACATAAGACGGTCAGCATATACTAAAGTAGGAGTCGGATTTTATTGCAGTGACTATGCGTTATTCCAGAATGTTCTTTGCCACTAAAAGTTAATGCTATCCCCAAATACAATGTTAAAAACCTTTGAAAATACATTTGTTTTATCTATCTCTCTCCCGCTCTCCCCACTACCCCGACAAGCATTTGAAACCTACCATGAAGAAATACTGACAGTAGAATGAGGATGTTTTTGTTCTTGATAAAGGTGCTCTTAGAAGTTGAAGTTGTTTTCTTTGAAAACTGTTCAGAAGCTCAGAACAGAATAATGTTAAAGGCAGAACATATTTCTTTTTTTTTAATGCGCGCGCACACACACACACACACTTGGCCTAAATGTATTTCCAAAATAAGTAGTTTCTAATCCAGCTGGGATAATGTGGTCATAAAAAGGATGTCCAAATCCACCAATTTATATTGGTTTGGTTTGGCATGACTTTCAAAGTATTTAAAGAAGAAAGTCTATGGCATGTGTGTACTGTAATTGGTGTATAGTACTCTCAACATTTTCCTCAGTCTGCCATATTGCGGAGTGTCCAAATAAAATGCTAATTGGCTGTACTTTCACTCATGTCTTCAAGATTGCTCTTCAAGATACACTATCCTTCAGATTAGTATAGTTTCTCATATTCAATTTATTAACAGTACCAAAGGTTTTATGGAGAGCTGCTAATTTTAGACTTTCATTAACCCTTAGCCATACGGAATGTCTCCAGATGCATTCATTTAACCACATTGTCTAGAGTAGATCCAGTGAAATTAGTTAGACCACTCTGCAGTCAATAATCTGAGGAGTTTAGTTTTGGGCCATGTATGTACTGTAAATAAAATCTCTTCCCTCCCCAAAGCAAATTGCCACTTTATAATTTAAGTGAAATTAAGGAATGCATTGGCACAGCGCTGAGCTTTACCGAGGTTAAAGTTAAAGAAGTTCCCTGTTTAACTAGGACTGGAACCAAGTGAAAAGTTGGCTGATGAGTTTTGATTTAGAACCTGGTTAGCATTCAACATAGTTAAAGTCAGTGCTTACTGGTGTATCCCCTGACTGATCATAGTTCAACTGAGGAAGTTTCCTCTGGGAAGAGATTGTAGGGAAGGATCACATGATCATTTGCCTGCTCCTGATTTCTTAATGTACCTAAGAGATACAGGAGTATTGTTTCTGTATAGCCCTTAAAGTTTGCCATAAGTTGTACAGCAAAATCCCAGCGCAGAGCTGCAACTGTGCTGGAATCTGTACAAAGAGCTTCTCTAACTCCATCATTCAGTGGAGATGAAATTCCACACATGATTGGGGGGTTTTCTCATTTTGCCCAAAGTTGTTGAGTGCTTTTTTTTGCAACCCCCCCACCAAAAAAAAAACACCATTTTTGAGCTATTTTTATGGAACTCTGCCAAAAGCTAGACTTCCAACATGGGATTTTCCTGGACATTTCAGTGATTCCTGCCTGGACACTGTTTCCAACTGCTGTATTTCGGATGTATGGCAGCCGTTTTTACATGTAAATAGCTCCCAAATCGGCTTTTTAAAAAAGTTATTTTGTCCATAAAGCTCAACAGCTTTTCTGTCCGGATTTTCACTGTTTGAAATATGGCAACCCTAATACAAGGAGCTTCTCTTCTGTTTATTTGAATGTGGAAGTTTTCATAGAAATGGAATGGGAGCTATGTGTATACCAGTAATCCACTCACCTTCAGGCAAATACTGATTTAGACCGGGGGGACGGGACTTTTCACCTTGAAAGGCAAATAAAACAGAACAAGAAGTTCGTGTGACTCTGTTTCATCAACAGAATGTTTATCAAATAGTTCACTGAAGTAAAATTTTCTCTATAGTTTAGGACATTTATATTTTCTTGACAGACATCTTAAGTACAATACTCGCACAAGCCAATATGAAATATGTTTTCCTTTTTCAGGTCTGGATGTTGATGGAATATACAGAGTCAGCGGCAATCTGGCAACGATACAGAAGTTGCGATTTGTTGTCAATCATGGTAAGTGATTCTTTCACCCTGGTAATGTTTTGTTTAGTACTTATCTGTCTGAAATGACAATACAATGGATTTTAGAAGCCGTGGTACATTAGTGGCAAAAAATGAAGAGTGGCATTTTGCAGAAGAGAAGTGTACAGAGATACTGCAAACAATCAAAATATAGATTGGAAGAGAGAAGGGGAAGAGCAACAGTCATGCTGTAAAAGAAAATAAGCCAGTAAAAGAATTGGGGTGGGGGGAAAGAGAGACAACAAAAGGAGTGAGGAATTAAAATGCGTCACTAAATTTATGCTAAAAAATTATGCTAAAATATTAGACATAAAAAAGAGAAGGCCTACAAGTCTAAAGAGATATGGAATAAGAAAATGAAATAAAAGAAAAACAAAGACACTTGGGAATGATGCCACAGGAAGGGAAAGAGTAATAGTAAAAAATGTGCATTGATTCGCATTAACAATTTAATGATTCTCTGCAATACTACAAAAATAAGTCTAAAATTATGCAATAGGTACAAAAGCCAACATTAGATTACCCAGAAAGGTGCATTATTTGACTCATGAGAGCAGCAAATAAACAGACTGTACAATGGTGATGGGATAAAATCAGGCTAAATCCTTATTGACAGCAGCAGGCAAGGGTTGGCATGGTGCTGAGGCCAAGATCACTTCAGCATTCCACAAACTCCATGTCGATGGAATGGGTCTGCCGTGTTTGGACTGCCCCAAATCCGTTCTGTTGGGGTTATCCATTGTTGAACCTTGCCTGGCGGCAAGCCAAACAAACAAACTCTTACTGGGCAACCAGGGTGCAGATACCTGCTAGGCAGGTACCCCAACACCAAGCTTGGGGGTGCCATGATCAGTCTTCCCCTCAGGCCCCTTATGTGGGCTCCCCATACTAAGTTGACCCTGCCCAATGCCATTTCCGCCCTCAAAAAACAACCTTATTCCGTCTAACAAAGGAAGGCCATAATTTCACTGAGGGAACGGTGGAGAAAACCCAACCAAGTGCCAATCAGGTTGAGATAAAAAATATCCTGGCTGTGTCAACCACAGACACAAAACTGCTCAGGGAAGGTTCTAACCTGAGGGTGGGTAGGAAGCTCTCCAGGCGGAATGGCCCTGAGCTCCAGGGGAAGCAGCCTTATACTGGTTTTCCCCACCCCCTTGCAAGGGCTCATGGGACAGCTCTTTCCCATGAGCCCATCACACAGACAAGATACTGGGCAAACCCTTGCCCAGTACTTTGCTGCATTCTATGGACCCCAGCACAACTGGGAAAAGGCGTATTGGCATGGAGCAAGACAAATGAACAAACCCACCCAAAAGTTTTAATGCTGTTGATGTGTTGTATTCCTTCCAGATTGTCATATATTCCAGATTGTTATATAAAATGTGTGTACGTATTAGAAATGTGTTAATACTGAGGTTCTGAAAAATGTCCATGGTCATTTCACCTTTAAAAAGAGAGCATATTGAGCTATAAACATTAATAGTTCAGGACTCCAATATCTTCTGGAACTCCTCTCCCAATATGAATCCGTCCAGACTTAGATCTTCTGAGGCTCTTATCCAGGAACCCCCTCTGAGAAAGGCTTGTAGGGTGATGACAAGAGAGAGGGCCTTTTCAGTTGTGGCTTCCCATCTGTGGCATAATCTCTGCAGTGAGGTCCACCTGGCAACTATGCTGACATCTTTTTGGTGCCAGGTAAAGAGTTCCTTTTTTCCAAGGCTTCTGATGGCCTTAGTAAATGAGGAGTGTTGACTACTGGGACATTTGTTCTTCTAGGCATTTGTAATCACATATAAAATTTTATATTCCTGAAACTGTTTTTGTTTTTAACTTAACATTTACTTTTATATGCAAAATATTGTAGAAGAGTCTTATATTATTATTGATTGTTGCTATTTTCTTTCTGGTATTTTAGTTAGGTGTTCTGTGTTCTTTCTTGCTCTGTGACTTGTCCTAATTTTGAGATTGATATACATATGGCACATTTATTTCTAAAGAATAGCCTCAGATTATGAATACAACCATAAGACATTTAAAATTAGCGGGGGGAAATCCCAGAAAGGATCAAATTCTTCCCCAATGTAACTCCATTGAAGTCTCCTCAAAACATTTCTGTGAACTTGTCATCAAATGTATGCAAAGGATTTCATCACTTTGAGTTTGATTGAATTACACCAGGGATGAACTAAGTCCTACATCTCTGTATGAAACTGAATTGCCAAATCCATCCCAAGCCACCAAGTCAGTAAAGTCATTCAACTTAAAAATAAAAAGTCAAAGCTCTTATTTCACCATGCAAGCTCGAGACAGACTGCACTTCTTCCTGTTCCCAGAAGTACTGTCTCAGATGTTCATTCTCTGCTCTCATTTCTGCTTTAAAGAACTGTGGAAGAGACCAAGCTGCTTGATCAGTCATCCATTGATGTACACTTGCCATCACCTTCTTTCCTCATGCAAGTCCGGCAATTTGGTGTACAACTAACTAATTTTCAGGGTGGCTTGCAAATACGGCCTTTTGGTCCTGTGTTGGTGTTATTGCGTAGGACGTACGTTGGTGTCCCTGGCAGATATCCGTGAACAAGAGTGTGATGCAGCAGGTCAAAAATTTGCTGCAACATGAGAAAATGAGAGGTTGCACTTGTGATCTTTCCAAGGTGAGGACCCGCTAGAGTTGTTCAAAAAGAACAGCTGTCAGAGGAGACAATCCCCAATAAACCAAGTCTCTTGTTTCCTAATCTATGCAGAGAATGTGAATCAATAACTCTATATACTTTATTTATATACAGTGGTACCTCGGGCTACATATGCTTCAGGTTACATACGCTTCAGGTTACAGACTCCGCTAACCCAGAAATATTACCTTGGGTTAAGAACTTTGCTTCAGGATGAGAACAGAAATCATGCAGCAGCGGCGCAGCAGCAGCAGGAGGCCCCATTAGCTAAAGTGGTGCTTCAAGTTAAGAACAGTTTCAGGTTAAGAATGGACCTCCAGAACAAATTAAGTTCTTAACCCAAGGTACCACTGTATTGAGGCTTACAAATGCGACAAGATAAATAGTTCTTGAGCAAATGATTTTAGAAAAAAAAGACACTAACTTTACAGGTTGAGTAGTTAGCTGTACGAACAAATAAGAAATAAACAGAGATAAATACATCCAGTTGTACCTATTTGTAATATGCAGTAGATTTGAGGAAGTCTTCCGGAAAAACAGATTACTGCAGCGGGTTTCTCGGCTTGTCGAAGGCAAAGCCAAATCTGTACTTGAGGCAACTCAAGTCAAAGTGGGGGCCCACTGTCCCAAGTGCCTTGTGGCACCTCCGTGATTTGGACACTATGAAGTGCTGCAGAAAAATGTGAGCAAAAAGTAAACAAATGTTTCAAAACCTACCATAAAAAGAGAATGCCATCTTAGCCATCATCGCAGCTAAGATGAGGAATCATGATGAGAAATAGGTGAGGGAAGAGTGGGAATACTTTGGAGAATATTTAAAGAGGTACAAAAACCAGATAAATTTCCAAGTAGGGATAGATATGTGAGCAGCAGTAAATAACACTTCGGATATGGTATAGAATCAAAATGGGTGGTATAGATGGATATGCAGCATAACTGGGACCAAGGTGTAGAAAACCATGGAGGGGTAGATAGGCAAGTCTGGAGAAATGAGATGAATGAAGCGAATTGAAAGGTGTATGTATTAAATTTTGGAAAATGCACAAAAAGGATTTTAAAAAGAGAGTGAGAAAATTCCAGTTGAAGGGGTGACGCAACTAACACCAGGGGTGGAGAGATGGAATAGAGAGAGCTCAGTTTTGATGGTCAAGAAAAGCTTGTAACTAAAGGAAAAGCCTTGCCCTACACATTCCAATCCCAGGTTTTTGACAAGGTGCGTTGACAGAAATATAATAACCCCTTTCCCACCTCCACACCTAAATCTGCTCTGGCAGAATTGGGGGAACACCTAGGTTTAGCCGGTGCATGGGTGAGAGTCTCATTGCACAAGCGGAGATCGTTCTGCAAGCATACACCCCCACGTAGTGCTACATAGTGCTAAACCTCTTATTTTTTGCCTTCATTTTCTTGCCAAAAATCTATTAATGCTTCAAATTTATATCTGTTCTGATAAATTATCAAAAGAATCGTCAAACAACATGCAGAAGCTACAGCCCCGTATTACTGTATTATGTTTCATACACTAGCAATGCTAGCTTAGTTTTGGCCAAACTTCTGGTTCTGAGCTAGGCCTATGGAAAAGGCATGAAGAACCTGCTAATGCTGGTACGTTTTTCCATTGTAGCTGTAGCTCAGAAGCTTGATATGCACATGGCATCAAAAGTAGAGCACATGGCTTATTACCCCTTTTGCAAAACTAAGAGCCTCTGCAAAGGTGGGTTTATGGTGCCTACTGACAATAATGAGATGCACGTATTATTATTAATACTGCTTTTTCATTTTAAAAATAATCTTATTTGATATGGTGATCCCTCCCCCATTGTACTTAAGAAGGGAAACTTCTGATTTTTAAAATATTTTTATATTTATTTTGTATATAACTTTTTTCCCCACATAATTTTGTTGCTTCTGTTAATATTATTCAGCAATAAGCATTAGCCAACCCTGCATGAAAAAATCCATTTAAAATGCCCCAAATTGAGCAGACTATCAATCCTTGCATGAGCAAAGTACTTGATTGTTCATTTCTACACTACCATTTGGCCACGTATGATTCTTTCATTGAAACCCCTGCTCTGTGAAGTGCAAAACAGACATAAATTTAGACCGTCTTTATTTCATTGCAACTGGAATCTTGGACCACAAAACATTGCAGGAAAGCTTGAGAATGTCAAGCATACTGTAAGTTTTTTTGTGGGGTTTTTTTTTTTTTTAAGAGAAAGAGAGAATGAGCCTCAGACCTAAGCATTATCAGTATCCCCTATCTTTATGTTGTGAACATAATCAGTATGATCAGAAAATGAATAAAAGGCAACCAGGAATTGATGAGGGGAGGAGAAAAAGGACAAAAATCTTACAATTGTTCATCTTTATTGTTAAACATTTTAGAAAGTGTCTTGTGGTATTTTTTTTTTTAATATATATAAAAAAGCACATTGCATCACTTCCCCACACTTTTTTACTCGATCTTTTATTACCAGTTCTTAAGGCCTTTGTCAGCAATGACAACAGAAGCACCGCCGTACTGTATACATTTTATCCGTGTGTGTGTGTGTTTATACAGAAGGTCATTGGTATTGCACTTCTTCTTTCAGGTGACAAGATTATCTTTTATCAATGATTTATTTTTCCTATTAAAAGCTGAAAAGATCTTGATCATAAGAGGCCTGTATTATAACATCTTTCAATATGGTACACAGTTCCCAGCTCAAAACTTTGTCAGTTACATTGATTCATGTAACACAAAGTCATGAGGGCTCTTGGAGACAGTAATACCCTTATGTTTTTTACCTCTCTCTCTCTTTTTGAAAGATATTGAAAAACAAAATGAACATTAATGCTAGTGTGATGTCACTGTTTCCTCAACAGTGGGATTTAAGTACATTAGAGTAAAGATTCCATACGACTGGCAACATTATTATCAGGGAACCTTTTGGCTATCCACTATTATACATGGGAAACTGGAAGAGTTTGGAGGGGAGCTGTAATTTCTGTAAGTGAACAGTGATACCCTTGTAAGTTGAGGAGAGTTGGAGTCTGGCAACATCCTGAAAGCCACAAGCTAGGCACCCCTATTTCACTGATTTCCGCCATTGTAATGATTTGTTGTGAACTTTCTGTAAGCCGTCATTATGATGACATCATCTCCTCGTACTTCAGTTTAGGTTTCCAATCCAGAGCCCAAGTTAACTTTACAGATTTCTAATGGATGTGCGGCAAATGTATCCACTTACTCCAGATTCTAAATAATTCCTAGACCTATTAATTCTGGAACAACATACATACGAATTTCTAGGGAACTTTGGAAAGATTGCTTCACATACTACTTAGGGGTGCCTAAACATTTTCAACCCAGGGACCATATTGACCATCCTCTATCCCTCCAAGGGCACATGCCATTGGTGGGATTCTCAGTGTGTAAGTACGTGCACACAAGCTACACATGAAGACAACACATATACTCAACACATGTACACATTTACCACAAATACAGCACACACACTCACTAGATATGGAGAAGTGAGGTTACAGGGAACAAGGCAGAGGGTCTTACCGGTAGTGGTGTCTGCCCTGTGGAACACCCTCCCGTCAGATGTCATACATAAACAACTGTATGACATTTGAAGGCAGCCCTGTTTAGGGAAGTTTTTAACGACTGGTGTTTTAATGTATTTTTAACCTTCTGTTGGAATCTGTCCAGAGTGGCTGGGGAAACCCAGCCAGATGGGCTGGGTAGAAATAATAATAATAATAATAATAATAATAATAATAATAATAATAAACCAACAATTTATTATTATATTCAACTGGTTTATTATTATATTATTATTCAACTGCACTAAATTTACAGGGGGTGGGGAAATATAAAGTATTATGGATTTGTCATACCCAGTTGGAGCACTTGAAATTTGTCCTAATATGTGTATAGTTATCACAAACCATAGAAATATCAATATCACTGTTTACTGCATTGTTCAATAAGTGTCAATTCATGCATAAAATGAGGTAGATCTTAATTGTCTCATATCAAGCTCTTTGTTTACAAAATGTTTGGCATTTGCAGAGTAGCTTGACCTTTGAATGTCCTTATTTGCATGTTAACTGTAAAATACAACACACCACCCATAGGTCAATTACTGCGTTTTTAGTATCTATATGCACCTTTTGAGGGAAAATTAATATTTCCTACCTGCATCACAACGCAAAGTCTCTGCTACCTGAAAAAGAAAAATATTGTTATTAGAATTGGGAGACTGTAACACAGCCTTAAAGTATAGCAGATTTTTATAAAGTAAACAGTCATCTGGCATTAATAGGAGTTGATTTTATTTGCCACAATAATAAGTGATAAAATAAAACGGCTCTTGAGTGAGTCCTACATCTAATTCAGCATTCAAACACAAGTTCCAACATTAAAAAATTACATGTGAACTACAAATATGTTGGCCAGTTGAGAATATTTATTAACTAAATAATTTAATAATAAAGAAAATGACTACTTGATTAATTGTTGCAAAGTAAAAATTACAATAAAACTGTCTTGATCCATGCTTTGCAGAAGTACCATTACTGTCTGTGCAGTTGTTTAACAAGGATTTAATTGGAAAGATAAGTGAATGCACATTTAAAAGTATTGTTAATTTGCTTTATAATCACCCCATCCTTCACAGTATTGACAGCACCAGGCACAAACCCCTCTCTCTTTTACAAGTATTATTTTCCATATGTGCACAATAAATTCTAGCTCTGTAATTGGAAATTTTATGGATTCTAGCATACCTTCAGCGTTGGATTTATAAGCGTTGCATCCCCTTTCTAAAGGTAATGCACTAGTGGCATTATTAGTCACTATTAGTAGTCGCAAAGAGCTGTGATCCTGTGCCCAATTATGAACATTTAAGGACCACTGATTGCACTGGGGCCTTCGCTTGCATATAAATATGAAGGGGATTCATCCATGTTGTACTGTCTGAAGCTACCCCATATGTATTGGCACACATTATGTCATCCCCTTGTGGTATAACACTGTGGTAAATAGTACTCTCATTTATCCTAAGATCTGATTAGCTGGCTGTTTTTGCATATCCCCCAGGCCAATGAGATAAATGATGCTTTACCTCATTCTTATTTCTTGTATCAGCAAGCCGTAGAAAGGAAAAGACAAGATCAGTGAAAATGTTTTACAAGCAAGTGCCCATGTTCCTTTTTTTCAGGATTTTGAAAAATCCAATATGAAACCTACGCAGGTTTTTCTGAAAACCTGCCAGAGTTGAATCTGATGGGCAGCTACCATTATCAGTCTAAAGGAGAAGAGCTTGAATCAGCACTGCTACCTTTTTAACTCCAACTAAGGACTGAAGTTACCTTTGAAACTGACTCATCGGGTCAGTGAAAATGGGTTGGGTGTTAAAACCAGGATTTGTTTTTTTTAAAAGAGAGAAAAAGAGAAGGAGAAGCAGCAGCTACTTTTCAAAACTGTATTTTTAAAAGAAGAAGAAGAAGAAGAAGGGATACAGACCCACTGAAAAGCACCCAGCAGTTTTCACTGACCCAACATATCCATTTCAAAGGCAGCCAGTCGCTTCAGTCCTCTTGTCAGTTAACAAAGGCTCTCTGTGGGCAGAGGCAAAGAAGCTTCACTGCAAAGGCTCCCAACTTCCAGAGAAGCAGCTTGGTACAGTCTTAATGGGCCAAGGGCGTGATGGAGTTTGCAGCGCTTTTAGCACATAGCAAGATTGACAGAAAATAATATATTTTAAAGGGCTAGGGAAATCCTCTCTGATAGTTTACATTTGTTTTTCCTTCTCTCTTCCCCAGCCAGCCGCCAATATCCTTTGGGAACCGATATGAAGATTAGTATAGCCAATGAGTTGTCTGTATCATGAGACGTTGAGCAAATTTCCCTGGTTAAGCACCCAGGCTACTTCATGCATATTTTAAAAGAAATTTTATGAAATCATTGATTATGGTGATTGGGTACACATACACACACACACACTTTTCTGTCTTCTTCAGTTTCCTTTTAAGAAACTGTCAAAACTTCACTGGACTAGATCATTATATAAAATGTTGTTAAGGAATACGGAAGGGTAGGTGATTCATAATGATTTAGGCATTTAGTATGTCCCTGTGCTAGATTGCTAGCACTGCATGGGTGAAGGAGGAGATGCCATGAAAAAGCAAATTACAGTGGTACCTCAGGTTACACACGCTTCAGGTTACAGACTCCGCTAACCCAGAAATAGTGCTTCAGGTTAAGAACTTCGCTTCAGGATGAGAACAGAAATCGGGCTCCGGCGGCATGGCGGCAGCAGGAGGCCCCATTAGCTAAAGTTGTGCTTCAGGTTCAGAACAGTTTCAGGTTAAGTATGGACCTCTGGAACGAATTGAGTGCTTAACCAGAGGTACCACTGTATGTAAAATTGCTGTTAATGGTCACTAAACTCAAACTGGCCAGATCTTAGGGGAAAGCAACTGTGGGTACTACAAGTGGTGTGGATAGCTGGAATTCGTGGCTGTCTGGGATAGGAGAAAGAGGCATCATAGAATTATAGAGTTGAAAGGGGGGACCCCAAGGTCATCTAGTCCAATCCCCTGCCCTGCAATACAAGAATCTCAGCTAAAGAATCCATGACAGATGGCCATCCAACCTCTGCTTAAAAACCTCCAAGGAAGGAGAGTGTTTGGCACTGGGGCTGAGCTGAAAACATTCACATTACTTAAAAAATAAAAGAAATCTCCTTTTCACTTGCTTTCCTTTTTTGTTTTTCTTTAGTTTATTTGGCTGCTTCTGTCAAACATTTCAAACACATTATGAAAAGCATTATCACTTGGGGGTATTCAAGCTATTCCATCATAGGTGCATGTAACAGGTGATGCCATCATGGATTGTGTCATTCTGCACATCCAATCAACTCCACAGGCATATTGCAAAAAAAATAGGTGTGCATCATTTAAACGTCCCCTTGGGAGTTCTCAATCTCTGCGTATTGTTACTTCTGAATGCAAAATACTACCACAGATGCAAGTAGCTTTTCTTTCTTTAAAAACTGTTCACATCAGTGTTTGGCGTGGGGTGTCCATGGTTTGTGAAATCTGGAGAAGCTGTCAAGTTGCTCCCTAGAAGTTCTCTTGAATGGTCGCAAACTTGCCACCATCTTGAATCACATGCATTGAATTAGATATGCAGGCATATTGTGGGCCAGGGCCGTCTTTACTGGGGGATGCAAGGGGTGCGGGGCACCCGGGTGCCAAATTATGGTGGGCACTACTGCATACTGGTCCCCCTCGATCAGTGGCAGTGAAAAGCAATGGAGCAAAAGTCCCCGCCCCCCTCCTCCATCACTCTGTTTCTCCGTTGCATCAAATATTACCAACGAGTCATGAAACAAAAGCAGCTTTTTCCCACTGCGTCGTTACAGGTGAGTGATTTCCCCTCCCCCCTTAAAAAGCCCAACAACTTTGGTTTTCCCCCTCCCAAAAAAAGCTCAATAAAACTTAATTTGGGGGCTCTGGACGGATCTTTGCACCCCTGTGGCACATATGCTAAAGACGGCCCTGGTGTGGGCACTCTAGAAAGCCAGGGGCAGGTGATGGCCGCATCTCCCCTCCCACACACTTCAATAAGCCAATGCCTAACCGCCAATTGTGACGATTGCTAAGTGGGTAGGCGAAAACCAAGTGGCTACATCCAATCTGCCAAATGGAAAAAATTCCTACCCAGCCCCTGCTCCAAAGCAGGCGACCCAATCCAAAGCAAGGCCAAAGCAGCAGCACCTAAAATTAGGGAGGGTGGGAGGGTGTTTGGCAACACGATGCAAGTTCCCCCAGTTACGCCGTGCTACCACTTTTATAGGCCCCAGGAATCACACCAACCACCCTGATTGGCCCAAACATCCTGGCACGACCCTGGGGCCCAATGGTTAAGGCTTGGGCCACGCCCGGCAACAACTCTCCTAGCGGGGGTGCCTTAGGGGCCCGCACGCAACCAGGACCCTCATTAAGGAGGATCCCATTTTTTTACCCACATCTGCCACATGCTAGGACTTTGCATGAGTTTGCTGAGCAAATACTCTGCCTCCCAAGTCACAGCATTACTGCAACATCCTTGGATGTTTTGTTGCACATGACGTTGCACTTGCGCTATGGCCCCATCACAACAGACAATTCAATCAGGTTATAATTCACTTTGGGAGTGACTGTTTCGTGAGATCAAATTAGAGTTGCTTGCTTGCTGCATCAGATCTGTACAAGTGTTTGGAGAGAAGTGAAGTAGCAATGCAAGAGGTCATCAAATCCAGTTTTATAATTGGTGAATGCAAACAATACAAAACAAAACAAAACAGGACTTACCAGTCAGCCTTAAAATGCACAATATGTTGAAATGATCCATTTTAGGAACAAGTAGCTGCTCCTATGACTGAGTTAATAGTTGTGGAAAAGTCTTGGATTCGAGTCTAATGTGCACGAGGGGATTTTACATAGAAATTTCAGACTCCAAAGAATATTGAATTTTATTTCCGTCTTCTCCACAAAACTAGAGAAAAGTAAACTGTTCAGAGAGCAAGAGTCAAGTCTTTCTTCAACTCTCACTTCCTCTTCTCTATCACACCCATCCATACACATCTCATTACCCTTGAAAACCAGACATGCTGTACAATTTGAAGTATTGACCTGATACTGCGCAAATGTGGCTCAAATCTGTGTTCATCTTTTTTGGCACTTAGGGCCACATTGGAAGGTGACCAACTGCTCAAGATTGGCAGCTAATTTGCATATTTGTTAATGCCAATAAAATTTGCATTAATTTGCAATATGTTTACTTTTTGAATATTTTCATAACTTTGCCGAGTGCCCATTTCTAAACTGCAAACATACAGCTTGAACAAATGCTCAGTCTCTTTGTTGCTAAAGTTATCTAGTGGCATCAATTCACCTTATAATTCTGGTTTTACTACCAGCTAAAAACCATTCCTTGGAGGGGGGGGAAGGGGGACACAATTCTCTGGGAAGTTATACTACTCAAATCCCACTGAAATGAATGGAAGCTGCATAAACACGCTGCTTTTCCATGGGAACTGATCCCTCTAACCTACTAGTGTCTACATTAGAGGACAGTAGATTTCCAGAGTCTCTTTCCTAGTCATATTACCAAAGATTCTTTCAACTGGTGATGTCAGAGTCTAAAGCCAGCACCTTCTACATAGGACTGAACTCTGTGCTCCAGAGAATTCTGCAGAGCCACATAAATACCTAGTAACCTGAAGTACAATATTATTTTATCTCTTTGTCATGATACTCAAAAATGCTAGAGAAACAGCATCTAGATACACAAAGGTATTAGAGTTACCACAGGCTGGAAGGGATAAAGTTAGTCAGGGTTTTTATGTAACTGGTACTGATAAAATGATGTGGATACCTAACAGGACTCCAGTCAAAAAGACGATTGTAGGATACACTGAATGTTTATTTTTAAAGGGCTCATGTACATGGAAATAACCCATAATAAACTACTCCTAAGCTCCTTAGATAAAGGATGAAATATAAATTGTGTGTGAGAGAGAGAGAAAGACACAGACACAGACAGACAGACAGACAGAATGAATATGGCAGGAGAATGTGCATCTACTGAAACTGCCCTTCTACATAGTTTATAAAAGCACAGAGAGGTTATCCAGTCAAGGAGTTGGTGAATATATACATATACAGTGGTATCTTGGTTTACAACCATAATCCGTTCCGGAGGTCCGGTTGTAAACCAAAAAAGGTTGTAACCTAAGGGGTGCTTTCACCAGTGGGTCCTCCCCCCAAAATTGCTTGTAATCCAAACAAATGGGTTGTAATCCAAAAAAAGGAACACACACTTCCAGGTTTGACGTGGTTGTAATCCTAAACGGTTGCAAACCAAGGTGCCACTGTACATCTTTGATACTGAAACTTGCTGATACTGTAGTGCAACTTACACCAGTGGTTGTTAAAATATGCTGATCATGTCCTCCCGTTAGTGTACATCTCAGTTATTTTCACTCAAAAGTACCTGCTCACAGATTTACATAGTGCTCGTTCACCTTATTTGCACGACACACTTCTTTAAAGAGATCTTTGGATGAGTTCCCACATGCATCACTGCTTGGTACTGTTTTGTCAATATTGTTATTGGTTGGTTTTGCAGTTCATTCTGATATTTTTGTAATCCAGCCTGGGACGAGTTGGAGAAAGGTGGGCTATAAGCAGTAGTAGTGGTGGTGGTGGTGGTGGTGGTAGAAGAGAGCTATAGTAGTACTGTTGTAGGCTATATGTAGTAGGAGTACTACTACAAGTAGCAGTAGTAGTATGGACTATAAGTAGGGTGGTTTGTAAATAGTAGCAGTTGTTGTTATAATACAAAGACTTGCAGTATAGTAATAAGAATTTTCGATGTAGAAATTTGGTGGGTGGTGTCTATTGCCATTGTTTCTGAATAGGCCTCTTCCTGACACTGCTCATTCTGTCTGTACTCTGTCCCCATTCCAGTTTGTCTTACTCCTATTGAAACTTGGCTTCAGCTCAATAGGAATCTGGCCGCCAACCTTGCTCTCAAATTCCACAGAACCAGGAGAAGACATTTTTCCCCTGGGCTGCAGTGCTTCTTGGCAGCCGGAGCTTGAAACACAGAGGGGCTTCCAAACCTGTTGTCTTTGATTAGCCCTGTGTTGAAAAGCAAATGTGCTTCAGATGATTCCAAATTAAAGGCCTATGTGGTTTCACAAAGGTTCCCTAGATGTGTGGGAATATAATAAAGTGGAGCCATGTGTGGGATGGTGGTGGTGAGTGAAAGGATGAGGGAATTAATAAGGAGGAGATGTTATCAGGGACATAGCTGTGTAACAAGAGTAAGCGAGAGAACTGATGGTGGCAGAATGGAAGCGAATGCCATGTCCAGAGTCCTCATGGCTTTCTGCTAGAAATCTAACTGCTGATTGTCAGGATGCACATGGCATTCTCTACAGCATTCCAAATCAACAGTTCATTTTAAAAAGTTAACTAAGTGCAAGAAGTAGGTTGGGCCTGCCTTGCCAATGACGCAAACTATTTTTTTGTGCTAGAGATGGAAGCAGAGCAATAAGCAGAAACAAAAGCAGCAGGAACCTGAGTCATTTTGGTCAATCACATCCTTATAAAGAATGTTTACAATATGGGTCAGTTCACCATAAATAATACCTTTTTTATATCACTTTCATGTTGGGCCATTTACTTCACAGTGGTATTGTGGTTTCTATGCATTTGAAACTTTCACAATGTAAAAGGTTTTGGAGCCATTGCACTTCATGTTGTAGCTACTCACTGGAGTGGTGTCATGTTATAGGCAACACACATGGCTGGTATTTCATCATAGCCACTTGATGTATGTCAATAATGAAAAGAGGGAAGAAAGTATCAAAACCTATAGTGAATAGTAACATGGGGTGGGGGGAGTTACACTGAAAACACATTAGAGGTTAGGTGTAGTCCATTATCACAAAGCTTTAAAGCACAGTCCCTTCTGTAAAGTAAGTAATACTGTCCAGTACACAATGACTAGGATGGATGCTAATCCAGAAGCTAATTGTGTTAAATTATTGTATTATCCAGAAGCTAGTTAAGTTAGAATTATTGTATTGTGTTGAACTTAAATAATGATATGAAGTTGATTTAAATTTGCATGCTTCAGCTGAACTGGTTTGTGAATTGGAGCCAAAGAGCTTCACTGTGGAATCTGCAGAACTAACTAATGTAATTCAAGGTAACTCTTACCATTTCCCTTGTGTTTAATTTCTGTGGTTCTCTGGTTTATATGAAACATTGGCTAGCAAAAAGAAGTGCTGGCTATACTCTAAAAGAACAATATTATTTGGAACGTATGTAATATCATCCTGTGTGGTGTTGGGAACAAATAACCATCCTACCACACTGGAATCTGAGTTTTCCATGGTATTTGTGGCATTCTTTATGCTTCAAAGGGGAACAAAAACACAGATGACATGGTAACATTTACTATTGTGGATGGAAAAGACTCTTTCTTCCTTTCTGCCTGTCTGTCTTCCTTTCTCTCAAGATGCCTTTCATTATAGATACATGTTCCTTTGTCTATCTAATTCATAGGGGTTTAGAAGACTAGCTCGATGGAAATTCAAATATGTACAAGTTAGGTGGGGGAAACAGCAAAATATTATTTGAAGGGTTTTTTTAACACAAAGGTTTCTAATAGAATGTGAAAGCTTTATTTGGGATTCAGAATGAGTTTTATTTCCATTGGCATTGGTCAGTTTTCCAAATGGAAAATGGAGTCAGCATTGGAACCTGCACTTTTTGACTTGTTCATAAATGTTCTAGAATTAGGAGCGAGCAGTGAGGTGGCCCAGCTTGCTAATGATATTAAATTATCCTTTTTTTGAGGTGAAGCAACCAGAACTGTATACAGTATCACAAATGTAGTCACGCCATAGATTTGTATAACAGAATAATGATATTAGCAGTTCTATTTTCAATTCCTCTCCTAATCATCCCTAGCATGGAATTTGCCTTCTTCACAGCTGACACACACTGGCTCAATATCTTCATAGAGCTATCCACTTCTACTGCAAGGACCCATTCCTGGTCAGTCATCTCCAACTCAGACCCCATGAGTTTATATGTGAAATTAAGATACATATTTTTGCCCTGACCTTATACTTGTTCACATTGTACTTCATTTTCTGTTTTACTGCCCATCCACTTAGTTTGGTGAAATCCTTTCAGAGCTCTTTGCAATCTCTTTTTGTTTTAACAACCCTGAGGAGAATTGGAAAAGGTTCAGAAAAGGGCAACCAAAATGATTAAGGAGATGGAGTAATTACCCTATGTTGCAGCATTTGGGAATTTTCCATTCATAGAAAAGGCAAACAGGAGGTGACATATTTTTTTTCATAAATAATATGCATGGCATGGAGAAAGTGGCTAAAGAAAAGTCCACACACCCCCTAACATTTGAACTTGTGAACACCCAGTGAAGCTGAATTTTGAAAGATTCAGGACAGATAAAATAAAGTACTTCTTCACACAATGCATAGTTAAACTAGTGTACTCACTCCCACATGAGGCAGTGATGGTCACCAACTTGGATTGCTTTAACAGAGGATTGCACAAACCCAGAGAGGATAAGGCTATCATTGGCCATTAGCCATGATAACTATGTTCTGCCTCCACAGTTGAAGGTAGAAGGCTTCTGAATCCCAGTTCTTGGAAACCACAGGCGGAGACAGTACACTTGTGCTCAGGTCCTGCATGTGGGTTTCCCGTGGGCATCTGGTTGGCCACTGTGAGAACAGGTTGCTGGGCTAGCGGGGCCATTGGCTTGATCTGGCAGGATTGTTTTTATCCACACTGGTCCACACTGACCCCATTTGATCCCACATGCAAACAAGCAGAAAATGAACTTTGCTGTTTTCCAAGGTCTAAACGATCCCCAGTTTTTATTTTTATTTTTCTGATTCTCTCTCTCTCTCTCTCTCTCTCTCTCTCTCTCTGTGTGTGTGTGTGTGTGAGAGAATATGTGACATTTGGATTTCAGTGCATATCTTCAGGCTATACATTTGATGCCCAGAGCCATGAGTGTAGCAGTGGACAATGGGTGCTTTGGAAGGTTTTAAACAGAAGTGTTTGACTTACCACGTAAAAGTAAGTGGTTGAACAGTGCTAACCAATAGTCATCTCTGCTAGCTGGTAAAGAAAGACTGAGGTATAGTATCTCATTATCACAGATGGTTCCCTTATTTTAGGAAAAGGAGTTCTACATTAAGGCATTCTAAATTTCAAGCACTGTATAAAATTAACAAAGAAGATGTATGCTTTTATTTTCTCAAATCTGAGACACATGACAAAGCACTCAAACATAATGCATATAATTGCAAGCCGATGTATCCAGAACTTAAAAACAGAATAAATAATTTAGTTTTCACACATGGGCAATCCTAACTAAAAATTGCAAATCCAAACCCCTCTGAATATATTTTACGTTAATAGATGCACTGATATGAAAGGCATCTAATTGTATAATGTATTATTAGCCATTTTCTTTGGCATCCTATTAACGTTAAATAATGGTAACATTTTATAGCATCCACAGCAAAAGTTCCTCTTTTGCCAGCAGAAGAAGGAGCCACACATTAATAACAATCTCTCCCCCCACAGCTCTCTAGCTTTTGTGCTACACTGAATATTTGTTTCACTGAAAATTCTGAATATAAACTGATACCATATTATTGTGAGTGTATGTGAGATAGTGACGTGTGTGTGTGTGTGTGTGTGTGTGTGTGTGTTAACTAAAATGACAAATTTAATCTCTGTGTATTTAAGTGGAAGACTAAGAATACAATCCTAATGTCCAGTTCTATTGGCTGGAGGTGATTAGGATAGGACAAAGATATCCTCCTGTTGGATAGAAGCTTTGCCACCAATGGGTTACTCTCTGTTGACAGAGAATATAGAACTACCACTGAGGTCAGCTGGCAGAACTTTGAAAGTTGTAGACAATCTGCCAGTTTACACCCTCCCCTCCCCTGCACTAAACTTAAGTTTGTTCTGCCCACCATGTTTTAACTTATTCACACAAATTGAAAGACTTAAAAGAACTTACTTAACTTTGGTTGGATCATGCCTAGGACAACTGTTGGTCATATAGGTTCTCTGTATATTATAGAGCAAGAAATGATAGCTAGGAGCTTACAGTGCAGTGTTAACCATGTCTATTCAGAAGTATGTCCCACTGAAGAAAAAATGCTACAGTGTGGAGTGTTGCTGCTCAGGTTGCTGGCAAGCCATTCCTTCCTCTGTGATTCTTGATTCCTTTCCCTTCTCCCCAGTTTTCCTTCCCTCCCACTCTGCAACAGACACTCTACATTCTGTATTCGCTGTGCATGTTCAGTCCTGGTTCCTACTCCACCTTAAAGTATTTTTTTTAATATAAAAAAAAACATGTTCCACATTAAACCTTCAGGTTTTCCCAAGCCTGCTGATGCCTCCCTCTTATGAGTGGGTGGTGCTATTAGGTCATATAAAGATTCGTAATTGGAGAATGAGTTCAGTATTTTCATACAAGCTGAAGCATGCAGGTACTTTTCACAATATTTTAAAAATATACATTTTACTATACAATACAGCCTACCTGTTGTCAGTCTATGTACAATGGATTCTGCACCACATTTTATTACTTGTGGAATGTATCCTGAGACGTGTTAGACCTTATGCAATCCCCTCGCTGTCCCCGTGGGCAATGAGATGACAATATAAAGTATCACTGTGGGTTCATTGGTGTGTGTGTGTGTGTGTGTGTGTGTGTGTGTTTAGGGGGAGGGGACTCAGATGTGAATAAGTATATTTTAGCCTCAGGGCCAAACTAGATGTGAACCACTAGCATGTGTATTTATTCTCATGTCTTGTGTTACCTTGTTTGCTTGCTTGGGACACCTGTCGTTAAACATGTTTGAAAAATGTTTCCCTATGGCCCTTCAAATGCTATTGGTCTCCAGTATTGCAAGTGTTCAGGGATTATGGGAGTTGTGGTCCAACAACATCCAGTGGGATGCAGGTTAATCTCTTTTGCCTTTACAGGGAATAGGGCCATCTGTCATGAATGATTTAGTTGTGATTCCTGCTTTGTAGAGGGTTGGACTAGATGACCCTCAAAGTTCCTTCCAACGCTACAATTCTATGATTATAGCACATTTGAACTAAATTTCCTGCAGTCATTTATGTTCTGGAAGGGCTTGTTTCGTGAATGCAGAAATGAAGAATATAGTGAGAAGAATCTCTTGTTAAGGCACCTATTTTAGGAGGATGCAAAACCAAGATTCTTGACCCATAGAAGAGATGTTAGTTCACCCCTTTGGCAGCACCCCACTGTTACCTCATAATTTTCTTGCCCATAGCAATCAGTTAGCCATAATAAACGTTTGATTCAAACTAGCAAGTTCTGAGCTCTGACTACAATGCAATATTGCATGCCAAACTTCTCCAAACAGATCTCCAAAAGCCATGTAGATGACTGGTCTTTAGAACAGGGTGCCGAACTGAATAGACCTTTCTCTGATCCAAGAGGGCATTCCTGTGTTCTTACTTTCTCTTAGAGCAAACGACTGTAAGTATAACATGAGAGTACAATGCAGGGAAGGAAAACAATTGCCATCCTGTGCTTTTTCCCTTGACCCATGTGCAATCTGGTTGCAACCCATGTGCAACTGGAAAAGTGTTGGTTATGGTTGTCATCTTCCTTGCCACAAATTGGTACCCTTAATAATCATCACAGCAGAGGTGACAAAGGCTAATTAGGCTTTGAACAGTAGTAGCATAAGGAAGGTTCTACTGCCAAACTGCTTGATTTTTAAAGATACATAAAGCTCTGGTTGCTTCCACGACTGTTAAAATCAATGCCTTTTAAAAGGGGGGGAGAGGGGGGGCTTTAATTTATAGTGGTACCTCGGGTTAAGAACTTAATTCGTTCCGGAGGTCCGTTCTTAACCTGAAACTGTTCTTAACCTGAGGTACCACTTTACCTAATGGGGCCTCCCGCTGCCGCCGCACGATTTCTGTTCTCATCCTGAAGCAAAGTTCTTAAGCCGAGGTACTATTTCTGGGCTAGCGGAGTCTGTAAGCTGAAGTGTCTGTAAGCTGAAGCGTCTGTAACCCGAGGTACCACTGTATATTTTCTTTAGAAGATCCATTTGAAAAATAAACTAAAACTAAGCATCCTGGGTCACTTTTCTTTTTGAAAATGTTCTTTTATTTTTAAAAGGCAGCGGTAGTTAGTGCTTCAGTTATCCAGACCTCTTTTCTAATATTTGTCTTCAACATGAAATGTTAGCTATAAGCAGCTATAAGTTTGAGGTAAAGTTATGCTTCTTTTCAGATGCAACTTTATATATATATATTATATATATATATATATATATATATATATATATATATATATATCTCACCATAAAAATTATCCTGAGAATGCATACCATTATTTTTTCTTGTACATTTCAAAGTCTCCATGAATACTCAATTTGCATGTGTCTGCCTATGCTGCATCTTCTGTCAGCCAGTAAGAGGCATGATTGCACTAAATTGGAAGCAGCAAGCTTTAAGGTTTTGTGTTTTGTTTTGTTTTTGTCTGTGGATGGGGGTGAGTGGGTGGGGTAGCTCTCCACTCAGGCTGCTCTGAACTCTCTAGTTAACATTAGTTGAGTTTAGTTCCAGTGATAGATAAAACAACTGACTTTGTAGATTTCCATTCCATTAGTTCTTGCTTCCGAATGTATCGTGCTCTTCTGATAGGATTTTATAACTTATCCCAACTAATGGAGGAACAATTAAGTCTGGATTATTAGAATTACCAAATTTCCACTAGGGAGGTAGCAAAATAGGACAGAAATCAGTACCCATGCAAGTATGCTTGCTATTACTTCTTATTTTCTTTTCCTTTTCTTTTTTTGTCACTGGATCTAAATTAATTGATGCTGCTTCTGAAGACAGTTGCTGAACAGATAGTTCCAAGTATAAGTCACAATGCAGCATTGCCGAATGTCTGAAGCAGACAAATACCGATGGCACTGCTACTTTCAGCAAAGCCTCTCCACCCGGCAGCAACAGAAAACACAGAGAGGATAACCCATCTTTACCATGCTCAAATCTGTGTAGTTTTAGTCTCAGTGGATCTGGAAGACGTGTAGATAAGGGTTTCTATTCTTTCAGCATAAACCGTTTGGGAAAACAGCAGTATAAACATTTGGGAAAGACCTTCTGGGGACGAAAAACAGTTTTGGAAAAGCTACCGGAAGGGCCTTTTCATTTTTTGTAAATGAAATCTCTTACAAAAATATGTGCAAAAGTAAACCGTGCCTTCCTATGTGATTTGAAGAGAAATGTAATTTAAATAACAAATGATGGTACTTCTTCCACAAAAACTTAAAAATTAAAACTGCTGTTAGTGCTACAGACGTTTGATGCTCTTCATTAAAGGGCTACAGAGAGCAAACGGTTGCGATCATTTTGTACCAGTTCTTTTTGTGCTTGAAAACTGTGTGTGTGTGTTGGTTTACTTTACAGTAAAATTACTTGCAGGATTTTATTTATGCAATTTATGATATAGGTATCAGGAACCAATTTCCAGTTCTGTTAGTCCATTGCAGCAAAAACAACACAGGAGTCTCGTGGCACCGTAAATACCAACAAATTTGTTATGGCATAAGCTTTTGTGGACTCGCGTTCAGAGGAAAGAAACTGTTTGTAAAATGGATTTCAAAAGTTGTGTAGGCTGCTGCTTCATATAAAAGTATGCCAACAACTATTTAAGTGGCCAGTAATATAAACATTATGTTACTAACATGGAACAGTTTATCACATAAATATAATTGTCTTCTTAGGGAAGAGTAATGAAAGCTGAACTCATATGTTATAGTTTTATTTAAAATTGTTTTTGAAGGACGTATTAATTTTTTCACAACTGCAATACTCCGCAATATTTTATTGTACTGCCATTGTTTAATCTGTTTGTTTCCAGTAGTAGTTTCACATATTTTTATGAACTGCGACTTTTACAGAAACTCAAGATACAGTTGAGAGAGGCTGTTTGCTTTCAGAAAAAATGTCACACAGATAGTGAAGTTCTGCTAGAGACTGTGATGTATGCAAAAGTTAAGCAAAAGTTAAAGGCATTCGTAGGTTGAAACTCAGTTTTTCAGTTTGCTCTGGTATAAAAAAAGCTATCTTTTTACTCAAGTAGTTTTCTTTCTTTCTTTTTAACAATGTATGGATCTTGTGTGCTGTAGCATTTATAGTATATAAACAGGTATAGGTAGTGCAGGTCAGGTCCATAATTTTGGGGTAAATTAGAATAGGGTACTTTTAAGGCATCAATCTTCTTTTATTTATCACATGTTCCATTTAGGAAAATTTTCTTTTCTTTACTGGTCAGAAGAGGCTCTGCAGTCTATTCACATTTAGTAGTAGAACTGAAAACACGGATGCACAAATTGCTGCCAATGATAACAATGTATCATAAAATGATATATTTTATACTAAGTTTCTCTGTAAGTTCAGCCTGAGCACTCTAACAAATTCAAGAAGGAAACACCCAAAATTAAACACTTGTAAGCCACATCATTTTCGGGGGTGGGGGGGGGTGGGAGTGTTAAGCACAAACCCTTTCTCTGGAATCAGTTGAGTGCTAAAGTAATTCACTTTTGTTTGGTAATTTTGCAAATACTTATTATTATATATTTTTTTCAAATTACACTTCTTATCAATCTCATTTCCCATTGATCTGGAAAGCTTCGTTGTCCCTTGAATTGTATGTCCCTGTTCTAAAGCTCCCCTATAGAACTGGAACACCGAATGCCTAAAACTCCAGCCTATATTTAACTCTGTTGAACACAATCTTAGATTTTGAATAAAGTGAACAGGACACACCCTAACTCTGGGGGGAAAGTGCTCAGCATTTAGAATCCAGGCTTATTATTTGTTTTTCACTTAACAGAGTTCATGTACTGCTTAATCATAAAACCTCTAAGTGGTTTACATAGAATCAAATATACATTAAAATAATTAATAAGCCTGAATTAAGACAAGTTAACCTAAAAAAATATATCAAAATGTGAATAAAGTCAGCAGTTAAAATATACCTGCTAAGATAAGATAACATTTTAAAATACCTATCAGCTTTCCATGTTGACATCTATATAGACACAAATGTTAAAAGTACAGTAATATTTTGTTGTTTTCAGCTTTTAAAATGTCTGACCTGTTTTTAATGTGAAGACCTTTGAAAATAATTACATTTTATGCAATTAAACACGATTCCATTTTGAAAATTGCCCCTGACAGACTAATATGTCATTGCAACACTATCCCACAAATAACAAAATTGCATATGTGCTTTTACTTTCATATGTCAAGGACTGCAGGTGAAATTCTGTAGCCCTGTACAGGTGAAATTCTTTAAAATCAATGGGATTTTTTGCAACAGAATCAAATGAGGCAAGCAAATACAGTTAAATCCCATTGTATTCAATGGGGGAAATAAAAATATGCGCAACTCTCCCACATTGAAGTAAATGAAATATTCCAGTTTTGACTGCATATCACATGTTTATAACCAGGTTTGCCCATTATGAAAATTACTTATCACTTGGTGAAACATACATGTTTAGGCTTCTCCTTATCCATTAAACTACTGTTTGGTGGTCTTTAACACAGATACCTCCTCCACATTGCATAATCACAGCTACATTCCTATTTATTAGGCCACATAGGCCCAGGGCTTTTTGTCAGCCAGAAGTCTCTCAGATGGGCGCCATTGCCATTCTAAGAGAATGAGGGAAATCTTCATGGAAATTTTCTAGAAAAATAGCACTGCATAGGGCCCGATTCTTTAACTGCACTATAAACTCAGTTTGACCACTCGTACATCTGTAGTGGCTTGCACAAGTGTTTGTGGCATACTGTCTGCCTATACATTTTATCACAATGCTATATTGCTGTTATTTAATATTGCAGTTAAGTATAAGAAAACATTACACAAACATGCTTCCAGCAGCATACACATTTTTTAAGCCAGTTGATAGAATTTTGTGACTCTGTCAGTGGCTTTCCCTCTGCTTATTTTGGCATCTATTTATCTATCTATAACTCAATTCCCTTTCAATCTCTTATCTATCTGGATTCTTGGCATTGGCTGGTGCCTGCAGGAATTAGCGTTAACCATTGATATTATAATTTCCCAATTTTCTATTCCCAGAAGGCCAATGCATATTCACAGCTGCAAATGTTACACAGTGAGCAAGTTATATCATTTTTATTTATTTTTTTATTTGCTAAAAGGGTGCCATTGTAACACCAATTTTCTCCAAGTATATTTCTTGTCATGAGTTCCATAGAGATCGAAATTATACTGTTCCTTCTGATTCAAGATAAATTTGGAACCAAGTTTTTAGAGAGAAGACAGTATGATCTATTGGTTTATTTTGACTTCAAATGATTATTTCATCTTTTCAAAGTGTTTCCTATAACTTTTAGAAGCAATAATTTAGGGCGAGCCATATTTCAATATCTGACCAGATACAGCAGAGGAAAAATTATGTTGCATGTGTTACTCTTAGTCAATAAAACACACATATTTGTTACTGTGGGAAAGATAAGTTACATAAATGACAGGAATTTTATTTTAAAGAAGTGCCTAGTTCTTTAAAAACAACTCAGCGTATGATTTTCTGTCAGTGGTTGGTCTACAAGTCAGCCCTGTTAATATAATAATAAAAAAGGACAATGAAGAAATGTGGTCCATGCATGCTGCAAGTATTCCTTTGGTCCCTTCTCACATTACCTTATCGTTGCAAGATTAGGTAGACATCAGACGGAGAAGCACACAGTGTGACTTCTGCTGACACCAGTGTGCTCTCAGTTTCCCTAGGGATGTTGATTTAGGGGAGGAACCATAGCACAAGCTGTTCACCCACAGCCTGCCATTTCTGCCATCCCCTTTACAGCAGGGATGGGGAAACTGGTCATCTAGGTGCTGTTCAGCTACAGCCCCCACCACCCCCAGTCACTGGCCATGCAAACTGGGCCTGGTGGGAGTTTGAGTCCACCAGTGTTTGGAGGGCCACAGCTTCCCCACCCCCACTTTGCACTGCAAGAAGAAGCCATGGTGCAGCAGTTTCCAAGCTGAGAAAATAACAGAAGAAAGATCCATTAGGGGAAATAATGGGCTCATCGTAATTTCTTCTTAGCAACTTTAACTAAGTGGAATAAGCTCCATTGCCCTGGTCTCATCAAACACGTCTGTGAGTGTCTCATTAAAGTTCCTTTGCTGTTCTCTGTTCCTTCTAATGCCAGTAGGAGTTGCAAGTGGGTCAGGAACTGACAAAAGCAAACCACTTCTTGTGTGAGGTGATACATAGTTTTACCTTGAAACCTTTTGTTTTGATAGGGAATGTTGTTAGTCTCTTAACAAAAAGAAACGGGAGGAGCAAAACAATTGCAATAAAACCCAAAATGCATAAACTACTTCTTTTTTTAAACAAAAAACCTATACATATCAGATGCACAAAACACAGAAAACAGTGCACCTTAGGATTTTCCCTAGGCAACAATTGTGCCTGCTGGTCACATTATGTAGCCTGTATTGTGATAGTAATATGAGACTAGTCATCTGTAATGCAACATTCTCATGCTTTACTATGTGACTGTGCCAAAAAGCTTAAGTGTTCATACCACAATTAATACCACAATCTGAAATCATGGCCAGCCCCTTCACACTGGTCCAAATGTATAACTCTTGGCTATAATTCACTGAAAAGTTGGGGTGTTGTTCATAGCAGACAGAACTGCTGCTTTAAAAAAGGAAGAAAGAAAATAGCCTGTGCTGCTATTATTGTGAGATCTTGCTAGCACTCTCATTGTTTCTTCTTTCTTTGGTAATTGATATTTATTTTTCCCTCACGATTTTATGTGTTCTGCACTAATTATTGTATCACATAAACCTGAGCTATTCAACCAACAGAGACGTTAACAGCATTTTCTCTTTTCCTTCCTTTCTCCCCGACACATCGTTCCTTTCTTTATCTCTTTCCTTCTGAGCAGCATCACTGGCACCCATTGCAGGGACTGAGTACAGTCATGCATTGTAAGCAAAATGAAGTCAATGTTTTTTTTAATGTAGCCATATGAAAGAATGTCATGTGAAAAATATTTCTCTTGTTTAGGTATACTAATAAACATACAGTAGTATATTTTTAGTCTACCCTTCATCACATGGCGGGTTATAACATGATTAAAACAAGAACAATCCATCCCATTAAGAACAGATAAAAAGAACACTAAATTGCATCATAGAACAGTTCTGGAGCTTCCATTGGCATCCAGTTCTGTCTGGAGCTCGCATCCAATAAATGCCCAATGAAGCTGGTCTTTGCCTGATGCTATAACGCCCAAATCATCAGCACCAGGTGAACTGCCTTTACAAGGAACACTACCCATGTTGGGTGCTGTGGTGACAGTCCAAAAGCAAACATCATTGCTATGTAGGCATTTATTAATATTTCTAATTAAGAAGTGGTTTGGTCATCCTACTGCAGTTCAGCTGAATTCTTTAACTTTTGTTATACTTTGAGTACAGGAGGTATGTTTGTTAGAGTAATGGGTTCCTGAAAAGGCCAGAATACACATAATTCAGCAGTGCCATCTTGGACAGTCTTATTTCTGTATTCAAGGCATCCTTAGTTTTTCTGTCATTACTAATGGCGCCATAATATGTTTACAGATGTGTGTGAGCCTCCTCCTAGGTATTCATTTGCCTAGACCTCGGGAATATAATAAACACAGCAAAGCACAGTGGCAGTTTTATAATGGTGAGCGTGTGCCAGAAGTATTGAGCTGCAACCACTAAATATTTGCTTTAAAATAATTTTAACCATCTGGGCTCTTTGTTTCCCTTTTTCTTAAGGGAAAAAGGAGGGGGAGACATGAGTAACTCTGCAAGAACTGATTTGTACATGCAAAGTGAATCTAACAAATAAATAACAAAGCAACAATTTGATAAATGGTTAGTAGGAGCTGGAACTGAATAAAAAGACTCCAAAATATATGGCTAAAGAAGTTGAAATTGGGTTGGCTAATATTCCTCCTGACTATAATACAGCAAAATGTTTTCATTTAGGAACTGGGATTATGTCTCTCAAGTTTGGAGCTATGATTGTATTTCTTAGGCTGTATCATTATGATAGAAATGAACATGGTAGAAAAATGTGTGGAATAGCCCTTTCCATATGGGTCAATTTAATTCAAGCCCAGGTTCTCATGATTCACTAGCTACATATGCCAAACTTGGCTGCAGTGGCTTAAGGTATTATGAATTATGTGGACTCTGAAGGACATTCTTCACATTCTTCCACTTCAATTTCTCTTTTGCCTGAATGGAGCCCCAGACCCATCCAAAAGGTGGCTTTTCATTGTGCACAAAACCAAGAGTTTAACTACTTTTCCTGAGACCCCACTCTAGGGAATATGGCATGCCAGCTATCTGTTCTGAACAGTCTGCTATGGTCCCTTTTAACTTGTGCAACTTAGCAGCATAAGCTATAACAATCTTCCATGTTTGGGCTATGGGAATCAGAAATACTGTACTTCTCACTGCTGCCATTTCAGTGGTGTAGACAAGACAGTAAGACACTAAGCACTCTGTAAGTTAAATAAAGACTTAGAGAAATGCCATACATTTGAAATCATGGCACCCTTTTGCAACCTCAGTCTGTTAATCACTAATGTGATTGTCTTATTCATTTAGTTGAAACCTCCCAATGTTTTCCATACCAATAACTCAAGAAACTGCCAGCTACCAATAAGCCTTGAGGGAAACCTCCCAATACATGTAACCAATTGAATTGTTCTTCTTCTCCCAAATGTTACTGCTATTGTAATCTAAAGCTAAGTAGAAAGGACAGAACTAGCAGTGGTTTTGAGGGCATCACAAAATTGGGATGACCTCTTAGACATTAGTCCTGTTGATCATTAGAGTCATAGAATTGTAGAGTTAGAAGGGATCCTGAAGGCCATCTAGTCCAACCCAGTTCTCCAAACTGTTAAGGTCATACTGAATCCAAATTTTGTTTTCAGTGGCATTGGCTTCCCCTCCCAGTTTGGTGTCATCCGCAAATTTGATGAGCATCCCCTCAATACGTCCACCCAAGTCATTAATGAAGATATTAAACAACAACGGGCCCAGGACAGAACCCTGTGGCACCCGTCATTTTTTTCTAGAATGACGCGGAACCATTAGTAAGCACTCTTTGGGTTTGATCAGTCAATCAGCTATAAATCCACCTTACAGTTATGTTACCCAGTCTACATTTTACCAGCTTCTCTGCAAGATTATCATGGGGGACTTTGTCAAGCGCCTTACTGAAATCAAGATACACTACATCCACAGCATTTCCCTCATCCAAAACTCTATCCAAAAAAGTAATTTTCTAGTACTGATGTCAAGTTCACTAGTCAGTAGTTACCTGGGTCTTCTCCCCTCCCCCCTTATGAATTTGGAGACAACATTTGTCCACCTCCTGTCCACAGGAACCTCAATTGTTCTTCAAGAATTCTCAAAGATTATAGAAAGAGGCTCAGAGACTACATCCATAAACTTTATTCCCTTTGAGTTCAGCTAATCAGGCTCTGTAGATTTGAATTCATTAAAAGTAGCTAGGTGTTCCCTTACCACCTCTTTTCTTATCTGTATTGAGCTGTAGCTCCCTCCTTACATCATTTATTAAGCTATTGTCAGGTTGGGCACTGCTTTTCTTTTGGGTGAAGACAGCGGCAAAGTAGGTGACGAGCAGTTCAGCCTTCTCTTTGTCACCCAGTAGCATTTCTCCATCCTCCCCATGCCAGGGACTTACAACTTGCTTGTTTTTTCCCTTGTTTCAGACATAGACGGGGGGCGGCGACAATTTTAACCTCTGTGGCAAGCTTGAGTTCGTTCTGAGCTTTTGATTGTCTGATCTCCCTGCAGCTGTTGGCTACTTGTATAAACTCTTCCTTCATTATTTATATTTTCTTCCATTTATTATCCATTCCTTTCTTACATCTCAGCTCATCTGTAAGCTTCTTATGCAGCTACACCAGTTTCTTTAGGTACCCTCCACTTTTCTTTCTGGTTGGAATTGTCTGCCTTGTGCCTTCAATATTTCACCTTTAAGAAATTCCCATCCATCTTGGACTACCTTCTCTTTGAGTATTTCTGACCACGCGACTTCACCCTGTAGTTCCTTAAGCTTTTTGAAATCAACCTTCTTAAAGTCTAGTGTCTGACTACACTTAGCTTCCCCTTGCCTATGTATCATGAAACCAGGAGGACATGATTATTTCCTCCCAAGTTTGAGTATTTCCACTTTGTTGACCAGTTCTTCCCTGTTGGTGAGAACCAGGTCCAAGACAGATGACCTCAATAATGTTTGGAGAAGGGCCATAGTTCAGTGGTAGAGTACTGTACTAGATTTCAAGGTCCCAGGTTCCATTCCTGGCATCTACAATTAGGGTGAGGAAAGACTCCTGCCTGAAATCCTGTTAGTGTAGTCCAGAGATGAAAAACTTTTTTGGGAGGAATAAGGGCCATATTACTCTTGGAAAATTGTCAGGAGCTATATTGTAATGGGTGGGACTGGACCCGACGTAAACAGAGCAGACCTTCACACACACAAATGTATTTTCAGTGGAAGCATAGACATATATTTAAATATTAGTAATTCCACTCAAGTTTCATGTACTGTTCCAGATAAATTTGTTTTCTTTGAAATATGACTGAGCTTCCCATGTTTGAGAGGCTGGATAACTGAGAGCTAGGAGAACTTAGGGAGCTCAAGAACATACAAAGAGACCTACAACCCAAAATGTTGGCAGTGATATCAAAAAGATGGAGGAAGAAGAGGAAAACATAGGCCCACACTATTTGGGAAGCCACACTTTTCCTTTCCACCACCATGTGAGCACTGGGGAAATGTAGCAATTGGTCCTACATCTTCGCAAAGATGGTAAGCTTCATAGATGTATGTCATTTATCTTACAATTCTTCTGTTCACCTCCCTCCCTGCAGCATCTCAACAACCAGAAACAGTTTCCTGTATTAGAGGAATATGGAATCTATTGAACAGAAGAGAAAAATTAGTTTTCGTCTACCAAATAGGCCAGTTCATAATTTATCATGCTATACCCAACTTGCCAATCATTGCAACTTTGCAAAATAAAATAGAACACCAAGATCTCTCTTATCTTAAGATATTTTAGGATGTCTTTACATGCTATTTCAAATTATCAAAGTATTCTGAACACATACAAGTTCTGAGCTTGAGAATGAAGGTTTTTAAAAGCTGACTTTTTATTTTATTTTAGTAATTGTCAGTTGCCTAGACTTCAAGGCTTATCATTTCAGTGCATGCATTTTTAAAGAATACTTCACATTGATTGGATTTCTTATTGTGAATTAAGCTAATTTTCAATATTATTTGTGAGTGGGTACAGTATTCATTATTCATAAATACATTCATTCTAGCTTGTCAAAGCATGTGGATATATATTTTATAGCTATTCTTCTAAATAAATTTCTTACTAGCTTTATTTTTTACCATATTCAAGGATGCCAAAGTTTGAGCATTGTTGCATGCAGATTAGATACTGTGCATAGATAGGAGGGAAAGTCATCTATTACAAAAACAGATAACACTGTACAGACTAGCTTTGTTTTAGCAGCTCTTGTGGAGAGTGTTCATCTAGTTATATACTGCAGTACCGATACATCTAATTTATTGTATATTATGAACAATTTAGCTTCCTTTCTTTTAAAATATTCAGGGTTTATACCAAGAGTAAAATGTGTAGACACAAGGTAAAGTGTGTGTGTGTGTGTGCATATATATATATATATATATATATATATATATATATATATATATTTACACACACACATTCATACACATACACACTGTCTTCTTTTTTAAGAAAAGGGGGGCTCTAAAGTTTTCATTATCCATTCTGTCAGGTAGCAAATATCTTCTCAATGTAACTCCAGACATTAAATCTGTCAAGAGGCATGCAGTAAAATAAATGTCTGGGATACCTTCATAAACAAAAATCTTATTTCCATAATTCATACAGCTGGCTGGCATTTATTGGCACGTCAGGTGCAATGGGGACATTTCAGGAACATTAACATGTACAGCATCATTTGTCAACAAAGCAACAATGTAAGCAAATCGTTCAGAACTCATACAGATTTACAGCTTTCTCTGCCAGCTGCTAATTACGGTGTGCTCTGCCTATTTGGTATGGGCTTTTTTTATTGGAAAATGACAAAGGGGTTATAGTATCTCAGTTTTGAATATAGATGTGGCTTTTTAGTAATAATGTAAGTGGTAATATGACCATACAGCTTTGGAGTTTTGATCTAGTTTCACTAGTCTTTAATTGATCCATTTTGATTGATGAAGGAGGCATAGAAATTCGCAGTGGCATTTAGTTACTGATGTATGTAGCCTCAGCAAACAAAGAAATAATAACATATCAGAAAGAACTCTCCTGTGTGTGTATGTGTGCAAAAATCATTCCATGACATGTAATAGTCTTTTCTCAGAGTAAATATGATCTGCTGATTGAACAATGTTTACGATAGCTTATAAATTACCAATTGACAAATGGATTGGAACGCTGGTGCAGCCACTTAAATAAATTATGAATATAAAAACGGCTGCAATTTGAAAACAATACTAAAATGATAAGGCACAGAGACAACTGATAGTATCATATAGAAGGAATTTTGGTAACTATTCTTCTTCGTCTGACATTCTTTAATATTATCATTTAATAAAGAACATGCATAATGAAACAAAGTACTGATATAAAGCAACATTTTTCAGGAATTACCAAAATCCTTGTTGACTGGTGCTTTGAGAGCATCAACTAGTAACTAATGTATAGGTTTTTTAAAAAATATTACAATTCAACCAAATATCTCCATTTGTATTAAGTGCTATTACTTAAATAAAAATCTAAAGGCGGGAATATCTAGGCAATTTTATGCTATCATTCCAGTGTTCAGATAATAGATGTAATCAAAGTTAACATCTTGACCATCTAATTTATAAAAAGAAGGGAACTGTTTGATGGATCAATTTCTTGCCAATTTTCATATTTCTTTATTTTTTTGCAAAGTAATTTTAGATTTGAGAACACAGGGTGACATGCGTCAATCTTGTTAAAATCATGAAGGGGCATTTTTTATAGGTTTCCAAAATGTTACCAGAAAATGTGAGATTGCCTCTGAAATGTGATTATAAAGGAAAATGGTGTCCAAGAACAGACAATGTCTTCAGGCTTTTGCCTGAACACAGAAAGGGTTAAACTCTTCCCCAACTCTTCTTCAGATCTTTGTTCATTAATTGCAGATGTCTGAAGAGGGTTCCAACTCTCAGATAAGACTCCTTATGATAAGACAGGGCTCCTCACTGCAGGAAGGTTTCTAATTGCATTCAGCTGAACCCTAAATGCTCAAAGGTCTGAAGAGGAGCCCACATGGCAAGGGGCACTGGAGGTGGAGCTTATATACATGCCCCTACCACACTTAATGGGACGTGGGTGGCACTGTGGGTTAACCCACAGAGCCTAGGACTTGCCAATCAGAAGGTCGGCAGTTCAAATCCCTGTGACGGGGTGAGCTCCCGTTTCTCGGTCCCTGCTCCTGCCAACCTAGCAGTTCGAAAGCACGTCAAAGTGCAAGTAGATAAATAAGTACTGCTCCGGCGGGAAGGTAAACGGCGTTTCTGTGCGCTGCTCTGGTTCGCCAGAAGCAGCTTAGACATGCTGGCCACATGACCCGGAAGCTGTACGCCGGCTCCCTCGGCCAATAAAGCGAGATGAGCGCCGCAACCCCAGAGTCGGTCACGACTGGACCTAATGATCAGGGGTCTCTTTACCTTTACTACCACACTTAATTGTTAAACCTATCATGTATTCAGGTGAACAGCTGGGCATGCCTATAATATATGGGTGTACACATGTAGAAATGTGATGCTGTGCAAATTCAAGAGGCTCGTCTGTCTCAAGAGCCTGTGAGTGTGCCTCCAGCGGTGAAGTCAAACCACTGTGTTAGCAGGGGTGAAGTGAACTCCCTGGGGTACAAGCTTGAGCAGTGTGTATGGAGGTCCTGGGCTGCCCAGAAGACAACCCCCCCACCCCCCCAGCCTCACTGATGTGGTCCAAAGGAAATCAGAGCAATACATTTGACACCAGCTTGTGTATACTCTTTGTACACTTCATATTAATACTTTTCAAAATAAATGTTGCTTTGCAGCACGATGCTAGACATGTCTATTCAAATGTAATCCAAATGAATTCACTGGGGCTTATTCCTAGGAAACTAGATATATATTTCACCCTTAGTAAAGTAAAGGAAGGTAGGTTCCAATATCAAGTAGATTTACCAGGAAATCATTGGCATTCTAGTACTGACAGATTAAACACTCCTAACTAAACCAGTGGTATGATCAGTGGCTGTAGTTATCAAATGTTTCTGAAGGAGACAGTGCAATAAAAGTTAGGATTTATTTATTTTAAAGTTTATTCCACAATCAAGTGAATAAGGCATACCTTCTTTCCTTTGCTGCATTATCTCCAGTACACCAATAAATCCAGTCTCATTTCAAAACATAGTATGAAAGGGCAGGTGTTATATATTTGAAACGCTGGTGTTAATTTTCACTTCCGGTTTCTGATTCTCTTTCAGTACAATGTGCTGAGGTTCTCCTTGGGCTTTTACCTCCTTCTTAATAAATTGAAATATTAGCAGACTGGGAAATAAGGTGCCTTGAGAACTTGGTTATAGTGTGGCATACAAAAATAGAAAATAAACAAAGTATGTCTGACCAGTGGAAATAAAGTATTGGAAAACAGTGGCTTCAATAGCAGCCAGCAGGAAGCCAATTCTGCTCTCCCAGTGCCATTCCCACAGAGCACCAGCATCCTCGTCGCCTTGCTCCCAGTAGACAGTAACAACTCTACTGCTGGGAGATCATTCTGCCCCTGCCTTCCAGCCAGTACCAACTAGTTTATAAACCAAGTGTGGATGTCCTAAAATCCTCTCTTCTACTGTGCCATAAAATATTGCAGAAATCTCTTTATATTTGACAACAAGTTTGGGCTTGAATTAAGTACTGATCTTGTTATAAGATCTTGTACATAAACCATATCCACCTTTTTAAATGTTGTTCTCGTCATTATAAGATGCTTTGAATTTCATTACGTTCTGCCTAGATAAGTAACAAATGGAAGGTATAAAATTTGTGAAAATAACTGAATACATGGATAGGGATTTGTACTATACACAAATTTATGTGTTCAGTTCTGTAGCCCTAAAATGGGGTGTGTGATGAAATCCAAAGGCAGCTGACCACCATATCTGGGCTTTAGGTGGCAGGGCAAAAGAATGATTCTTCCATTTGTTTCTTTGTTTTAACCCCACCCCCTTTCTCCATCCCATTTGGGGAAATGGGAAGAAAGAGGGAAGGAGAGATTTGGGGGGCTTTGCCAGTGAAAATCTGACATTGAATATTCCTCTCCAGAGTTAGGACCTCCATCTCCAACACTGGAGAGGAATATAAAATTTGTCCTATGGCTCCTGGACACCCTGCCAGGGACCATAAGATTGCAGTAAGATACTCTTCATGACTAAAAGGTTTCTCAGATAAATCTTTCATGATAGGATAGTCATGACTATCCTATTTTAGAGGATATTTTATAGGCTAGTCACCTAATGCCATAATTAGGTCATGTGACTGACCCATCTGACTTGTCAAAGTTGATCCATGGGGGAAGTAAGGATCTGACCCACTAGCCAGATCCATTTCCCTACTCCTGATGTATACTGTCATTCAGCTGAATATTTTTCATGTAGTTCTGAATCCACTTAGTATTCTGTATCTCCCAGGTGTTTTTTCAGGCTAAAAAATGGTTGAAGAGTTCAGAATTTGCCCAGCACATGGATTACACCACACAGTAAAATAGATAATATAATACATTGCACTGTCAATACAATATACATGGTGGAGTTTTCAACAACAACTCTCACATTGGAGCTAATTCAGAGTATAGAACAAAATCAGTAGCATTATATTTCTATTTTATACACACTTCACAAAATTTTAAACTTTGTTTAATTTCTATAAGCTTATTTTCTTTATTTGTTCATTGTTCTTTGGCTTTATTTGATCTACACGATTGCCTTCCAAACCCCATTTATATTCCCTTGCCTAATAATAACGGTCATTATCTGATATCCATATTTAATTTTATTATGTCACCATGACTGCTAGAAAAGGATGTTCTTTTCAAACATTTTAATGCATTTATTATTTCACTGATCATCAGTTAAAACCAATTTTCCCCTTTATTGGATCTGAATTATAAATCAACTAGTCATTGTATGGGATACTGTATATGAACATACAGTATATCATTATGATGTATCCTATAATAATGTATCTTAGGCTTGAAAACTGAAGATAGTAGTTTAAATTGCTGAGATAGAGAAAAATGGGGAACATCTGTTAATCTCAGATAGAGAAGAGTTTCATTGAAGTTTGTCATGTGTGTTTGAGAGTATGAATATACTAGACCATTTCCTGTTCTTTTTTACTCATATTCAACAAGCCTGGTGTGTTTGGTTTCTGAATAGAGCTTTCCACCTTGACTTTAGGGTTGTGTCTAGATTCAGATTTGGAATGAAGTTCATCCTCAGACTCCCCTTCCCACTGATGGCAGGGGAAGTTAATTACAGGTTTTGGTTGTGAGCTTCCCATAGACATCTGGTTGGCCACTGTGAGAACAGGAGATGTGGACAGATGGGCCCTCTTACGTTCTTATGACTGAACATGCCATCTTTTCCATTATTGAAAGGTCCCAGTATTCTTTTTCTAACCATACCCATATATCAAGTATACTTAGATATTTTCACAATTAATATATACATATTCTCAACACCACTGCACCACACAATATCAAATTACAGTGTTTCTTCTTCAGCAACCTTTGGATATTCTGTTGCAAAATCACCTCAGCTTTGAAGGGTTATTTAGATGTTGTCATATTCTGCGCAAACATCAAGACAACACCCAAGGTCTTAGTTTAAAAACCTTATTTGCATATACATATATGTGTAACTTTCATGTCACAAACCTCCTAACTAGATCCATTGGCTGGCTATATGTTTCAACATGCATAGATACATCATTAAAACCATGCCCAAGGTGGCTTACAAGAAAAAAAAATGCCATAATTATAAACATAGCAAAACAAGTCATAAACAATAAATAAAACACATCAAAAAGTGCACAGCCAAACTGAGCAATGTCCACATAAATCATAATAAGATCAAAAATAAAGATACAAGAAATTAAAAACTTCCCTAAACAGGGCTGCTTTCAGATGTCTTCTAAAAGTCAGATAGTTGTTTATTTCCTTGATATCTGATGGGAGGCTGTTCCATAGAGCAAATGCCACCACCAAGAAGGCCCTCAGCCTGGTTCCCTGTAACTTCGCTTCTCGCAGTGAGGGAACCTCCAGAAGGCCCTCGGAGCTGGACCTCATTGTTCGGGCTGAATGATGGGGGTGGAGACGCTCCTTCAGGTATAATAGCAGCAACAACAGAAGAAACAAAATGCTAAACAGTACCCCAACCCAAGAGTCTATTCAGCATGATTTTTTATGATTCTAAGCAGCCACAGCTTTTGTATCTGGAGTCAGTCAGAGCCCTGCCCTTCCAGGCCAGAAGGGAAACGGGCTGTAAGGAAGGGAGCAGGTCTTTGAAGACTCACACCCTAAATGGACAAAGTCATATTAAGCTTCTTTCTTCTAAGATTACACATGATAGGAAAAGGGATCTGTGCATTAATACAGAAGTCCTGGCCAAGTAAACACCCTAACTCCTTTTAACTCCTCCCTTTGTTTAAGAGCTGTTCTCTTTTGACTTAATTCTCCATATGATTTGAAATTCTTCATTTTTGTGAATGTGGCCCCTGAAATGTTGCTCATGGGAGAATCTACTCTGTGCTTTCAAGAGCTCTGGGTCTCTTCCAAAGTGTATTGAACAATCATCCTGATCTGTTTTCACAAAATTTGTGTGGCACTGATATGTCAGGGCCGTCAAGTTGTTGTTATCCTGCACTTGACAGTGTTGTTTTCTGTTGCCTTTCTTATTGCATAAATGTCTGGGTTCTGTTTCAGTTTTAAAGCAGATTTGTCTTGCAATTCCACTAGTTGGCCGTTGCTATTTATATCCATGTACCCTCTTTCTTTGCAATGGATACTAAAGGTGCATATCCTGACATCTGTGGCAATGTTGTTTGGGGATGTTGCACAAAAGTGTTGCAATGTGGAAGCCCTGGATTATACTTTGTTGACTAAAACAGTTTTTATTTAAGCTGTATCTGGTTTCTTTCCTTCTGTCCTCCGTTTCTAGCCATTTTCCCAAATGTTGTTTATTTGTGTGTGTTTTCTGTGTTTCTTTAAACAACCTACTTGAAAAGCTGAAGGCAATTTTTCATTTAGGATTCCTAATTAGAAACCATGCATCCCTCATCTACCTTATTCTGACTGAAAAATTCATCTTCATGGGCTTATCTACAAACTTCGATTCCCCTGATGTGCAAAGAGATAAACTCCTAGAGCTTATTCCAGTGTCATCTGGCAATAGACATTTAAGCATTTGGTAGAGAAATATACAGTCAGCCATGTTGCTTACAACTCCTTGAAAGAGGCATGGTCTCATACTATGTTTTATTGGTCTTCAGTATTATTGCTTGTAGCTTTTGAAAGTTTTATTGGTCTTCAGTGCTATTGCTTGTAGCTTTTGGAAGTGTAGCAAGCTGAACCCACAGTTCTTGGAGGTGTCAGTTGTACTAGAACTTATTCATATCCTCACTCCATTAGAGGTCAAGAATTAAATGCCAAAAGCTGTTGCTAAATGTGTTTCCCTTGTCACTTCTCAGGTTTGTAGTGCGGATTCTGACATTCAGCACTACAAAAGGAAATGTCAGTCTTGAAGGCTCACTTGATTTACCTCAGAGAGCCAATGGAAAACACAGAGAGAGAGAGAGAGAGAGAGAGAGAGAGAGAGAGAGAGAGAGAATATCGCTTATTGATTTGGTCTAGTCTTTTGCTCTTGTCAATTGAGTATAAATGGATACAAACAAAATGAATCAGCTATGGGCTGGCAGTAGGCCTCAGTGAGTCATGTGAAGTAGATTTCTGATATCCTTTATCTTCATGCACAGCAGTGAAACAAGAGCGCTACTGTCTTCTGCTGGTGCAGGCAGTTACCTCAGGCTATACTGGAAAAGGCTTTCTCTCCCTCCCTCCAACCCCTTATTTTTAGACCTGAATCATTCTGTGCCACTAAATGAAATGTATTCTTTAGAATACAGACACCACTTTGTTGTAGTCCTCATGAGAAGGCAACACTGTAACCTGTTTGGATACAGCTGCAGACCACCTGTAGAGAAAGTCAAATTAGGGAAGAGACCCCACTGTTCTCTGCATTAATGCTTTTTGTATTGTTGTTTGACTTTTCCTCCCTTTCTATGTATCTTTCTCAACTAGGGACGGATGGAGCATATTTTAAGCCCTTCTGTCCCTTTAAGGCATCTTCTGATTGAAAGAACTCGAGGATTTGAAAGACCGTAAAAACTCCCCAGATGCAAAAAAAGAAACGGAAAAGAAGGGGAACCTGTTTAAATGAATTTTCATTGTTGTTTTCTTTTGGACTTTGCCTCTTTGGGTAAACTTTCATATTCAGCTCTTAAAGGGCACACTTATATCTCTTTAAAGAAAATTGCCAAGGTTTATACGGGGGAGGGGGAATACTTTTCAAGAATTACAGCAAATCTTATTATAGCTATTCTATCAGTCTCATATTGAAAACCTCCAGGGGGAAAAACAGAGAACTGTGCACAATAATAAAACATAAATAGGAATGTAACAAGTATTCATATATTAGCATGATGGATGGATATACATGCTTGGGGAGGGGGTATTTACCGGCTCTGCCTTTACATAGCAGTCTTAATAATCTTATTCATTTTTGCAACACTGTAAGTCATTATTATATCAATTTTACAGATAGGGAACTAATGTGGAAAAAGTCACATGCCCAAGGCCACTTAGTTCAATATACTTTCTAGAGGACCACGTCAGTTCTCATGTAAGACTGAGTGGGGAATCTGTTCTTTATTCCTTGACTGCATTCAAACAATTCAGCCAGCATTCTGGGACTACAATATATTAAACATATCAGAATATTATGACAAATAGTAATACACAGAGTCAGAGAGCCATGTCATCCCTACCTTGAGGTTGGTTAGGAACCCTTAGGGACTCCCCCCCCCCCCCGAGCTGCTTCACTGGAGGAGATAGACAGCCACAGGATTGGAGGTCCAGTGATATGTGAATGGTAAACTGCACATTTGTGCATGTGGGACATGTCAGGGCAGGCATGGCTACAGCCAGTTCCATCATTTCCACGACATGTCCTTTGGAATAGCACAGATCTATGCCAAACTAGGGTTAATGTAAACAGTTCCACTCCCATTGCCAATGGCCCCCATTGCAGTGAGACCAAATAAAGAATAGGTGCCCTTCTATCCTTGGCCCTGGCTATAATGAACTGACTGAACAATGGATGTGGTGGCTGCTCCCTGCCCCCAACACCCTGCAAGTGATCCATAGGGTTGCTCTGCCCAGCTGCAATTTATTTATTTTTCCTTTCCCCCCTTTTTTTGAAGAATATTCATTTGCAAATATAACAGAAAAAGATAAAACATCACCAGCTGTCACTAACTATAACATTTTCCCATCAATTTAAATGTATAAGCATTCCTAAGTCAAATGAAATAGTCAAATGAAATTTGACGAAATGAAATTGACAGTTATAAGCCATGCCTTCAGATGTAAAAAGAGCAGTGAGATCTTTAGACTGCTGATTAGTAGATGGTGGATGCTTGTCCTTCCAGTCCAGCAGTATTAGTCTTATCGTTTATGGGCTCATAGAATCCCCTTTAGATGTCCACCACAGGAAAATAATTTAAGAATGTGCAAGCATTCTTAAATGTCAAGGATTTCTCCAAGACAAAGTTAAAACAAACAATAATTTCTGACCAAATAGAAGACACCACAGGACGTCCCCATATCATATACCTCAAAGAGATATTTTCAGCATTGGTGGTGTACCAACATCTATCTGAACTAGCCAGTTTCTTCCTATAAAGGTGCTGTGGAGTCCAAAATACCCAAAATATCTACCTCTGTTGAATCATTCTCATTTTTCTAAAGCAACTTTCCATTGATTGAGCTGAATGGAACACTCCAACTCTCTATTCCATTCATCTCTAAGATTTTGAATGTCCAATTCGCAACATTCTAATAAACATTTATAAACAGCTATTACACGTTTAGTTTTCTGCAAATATCCAATTATTTCCTCCAGCAATTTAGAAGTTTCTGAGGCACCCAATGGTGGTGGTCCGTAAGTAGTCATTAAAAGGTGCTGTACTTGGAGATGTCATCCAGCAGTGCCAGGTATCTAGACTACAGACACACTAATGTCATCTACATCCAGTCATTACAAAAATGAAAATGGCAAATTGATGTATCTATCAATTAATTAATTAATTCATATAACTTATAAACACGCAATTCTCATCAAAAGGTATAGCCTGCTATATGGTGATGTAAGAGAGTCGGACCTTCCTGGAGATTGTGCCGCAATTATGGAACTTCCTTTTCACTTTGGCTTTCGGGTGAGGGCTAGAGGCTGGATACAACTGTTTAAAAATGCTACTGAACTCTTTTGATGGTTGAATTGTTTTAACTAATACTCTGTGTTTAACATGCTGATCTTACGCTATTTTGTGCACTGCCATGAGATCCTTTGGGATAAAAGATTGTCTATGAAATGAATAACAAATAAATAAATATTTAGAAGTGCAGAGATGATTTCCATGGCAATTCTAGAGTCCATTGTATGTTTGAACAAAAGAAGTCTCAGATCTGGTGAACAATTTGTTTGGATGGGATTTGGCAGCACCTCTGTTGTTTTATGCTGTTTTGCTATTACCTAAATTACCCAAGAAGTGGTCCTTAGGTTAAAACATTAACTGACACAGAATGCAATGACTGCTAATGTGGAAGGATGCATGCCTTCTCTCTTCAAAGTTTCTCCATAATTGAACTTAGATTGAAGTTGGCTGTGTACACTTGAGTTAATTGAGTTCATTTCAGAGCTCAGGTGTGGTGCATAGACCAAAGATTCTGCTAGACTTCTCCCACTTACAGATATACACATTTTTGGTACAATAGGTGTGGAGAAGAAACATTCTTTATAAGGAGCCTGTAGCAGCAACCATAGCTCCCAATAATCCTTCTGCTACTGTTGCATTTTTCCCCGCAAACACTCTGCCGTTACTACTTGCTATATTTTCTATTAATTCTATAGGAAGACCCCAAACCAAAAGATTAAAAAATAACATTATGGTCAATCCCGAGGCACTTAATGTAGAGGCACCTATGTATGATTTGATGTGTTCTTTACTGATAAAAAGTCATCATTTATCATAGCTAGTTACGTGTCTAACCAGCGTTGAGTGAGCTACCTTTAAGACCAAGTGAGGAAAATAACAGCAATAGGACATTTCAAGGGGTCAAAGCTATCATTGTTCTGTAGACAGAACCCTCATTGAATCAATAGAAGGGTTTTTGTTCCAATGGAATGCAAGACCCAGGAAATGCATACTTTCCACTAAAATTTCTTTCAGCAGAAGATGGTGACTTCTTAACTTTTGGGGAGTGGCAGGGGGTGAGGGAAAGGGTGTAACTTGTAAGTTTGATTTTTCTGGTGTACATTTCTGAACCAAGAGCTATATATTATTAAATTTATAAATTTACAGTTCAGTTATAACAATGTTTATTAGGAAGCAAGCTCAATTGATTTCAATGTGACTTTCTTCCAAGAAAGTAGCTTTAGGTTGAAGCCATAGTCCCAGTGATCCTGTAGATTGTTGTATGTGATTAAATTGTGTCAAAAGCAGTTACCTTTACCTATGTATAGCTATGCATAAATTCTCAGCCATGACATTCTGTCAATATTGTTATAGAAATTTCAGATAAACAGGGTTAGAATTCTCCTTGTAAAATTAATGAGATTGTTTTCTGTCCATCAAGATACAATTAAATCACATTACGCTTTAAGGCACATAATGAATTATGTCATAATTATGAATTGCACAAATCAATTAAATACAGTTCAGACATAATCATATGCAGTGTAGTGTACTATAGGGCTCAATGTAAAACCTCAATCTTCAGAAGGGGGGAGTTCAGACCTCCACACTAACCCACAAAATCAGCATGCTGTTTTAATGAGTCTGATATGAAAATGTGTATAATTCTGAAGAGATCACATTTTTCACATAATAAAATGCCACTGCAAAATAAAATATATATTGCTTTAAAATGTACTTGTAATATCAAAAGGACTGGTGAAGTATTAGCCATTTAGTACAAATGTATATTTTCCGTGCTGATGATTACAGATCCATTTTACATCCTTGCATTTCCCGGTCTCGTCTTAATGTTTGGTAGGAAGCAGGCCATGCAGCAGAGGGCAGGAGAGGGAGGGGAACTTTTATTATTATTTGTTAGTTAATAGTCTTTAGAAGTCTATTTCATCCAAGTTGTTCTGCTGTAAAGTCCTGGAACGCTGTCTTGCAGTCTCAGACTCAAAAGCTATCTGCTATAGCTTCCCAGAACCTATTATGCCTGGAGGATGGTGTGAGAACAAGGGCTTCCTTGTTAACAAGCAGAACACTCTTTTAAAAGCGGGGGGTGGGGGGGACCCAAGATAGGATCCTGATATAAATCATCATTTAGATGCACAGAGCTGTGTTCACAGCCACACTAATGTAATTCATTTACATCCAGTCATTACTTATCTGCACCAGAACTACTAAGTTCAGGAATGCAGCTGCCTTGTGCCTTGTGACTCCTAAGGTTATGGAAGAATGACATCACCGAATTTAAGCGCATTACCATGCTGACATAGTGGCACCTTGTTTTCTTGTTGCCAGATAGTGCTTGGGTTGTTTTCTCCCCCCTGTCCTTCCTAAGAATACCTTTTTCTCTCCTTTCATGCAGCTGCTGTGTGTAGGGTTGCAAATGTCACTTCAACTAATGATGAATGATGCTTGACCCCTAGACCTGTTACCCAGAATTTTATGCAACGCTAGATTAATATGAAAGATCTTGCCTAGAAAGGCTCCAGCTATTATGAACACCACAAAAAACGATAACATGTTAAGCAGTGGGAGTAATTCCACCCACTTTTCTCTGCCATTTTAACATTTTGATGGTGTTTCCTCCTTGATATTTAATATTTTTAAAATATTTTCTCTAAGCAAATTGTTGGATGGTGTTAGTGGACTGTCAGAAGGGCAACATTCCCATGAGCCTTATTGCTTGTGTTTAAATATAATTAATAACATGAATCAATAGTTGGAAGGGATTAACAATTAGAAGGATCTCTCAAGTAGTCCTACAGAAATTACCGAGCAATTGAACTCCTGGTCTTTTCTTCAGGAAGCAATGTTCAATGTCATATTTTTTAATCTTATCACTTTGATGTTATTACAGATCATAGGTTTTTTTTAAAAAAAATAAATGAATGCTTCATAGCCAGCTAATACATAAATAACCCTGCTGGTAATTTCACAGCGTTCAGAAGTGTTTGAAATAAAAACACCTGTTTTGATTAGTATTCAGATTTGTTCTTTTATAAGAAATGGTAATCCTGTTGCAGTTATATGACATTTTTAAAGCTTTGAATTTCCATCTGTATCCATATTATGATGTTCCAGGATTGTTGTGAGTTAATTATGTTAACTTCGGAAACATTGCTTGCATTTAGAATGAAAAACCTCAGCTTGAATAGACAGAAAAGCAGATGCTATCTTTCTTGTCATTTGCTTTGTTGTCTGCTTGCTTCAAAACTTAGCTTAGAATTCTGTACCCAAAAGGAAGTATAAATCTCAGTTCACGTTTAATACTACCCAAAGCAATTGCAATATTCAGTCTCTTCAAATTTTGATCAATCATTTTCGAGATCTATGGGTGTTCCTGTTCAAATCCATCAGTAGGTGGGAGACTTGCCCACAAAACTTAAGAAAGACAACTTATTTATCTTGCCATTTGCAGCTCAGATTTGCACAATATATTAAAAAGTGTGCTTTCTTCTACTACATTTCATGAAATTCATAGTTTTCATATGATGTGTAATTAAACAAATAAACTAGATTAATAAGAATGAAATTCTAATGCCACTTGTATATAAATGGTCCAGATACTTTTAGTGTGATTGCCCTCACATCAGTGGCTTCCGTATTTCAGGTTGATGGTTCAAATGAAAGTTCCAATAGTAGATGAATTCCATTTACAAAAACAGGTGCAGGTACAGTTGCATCAAAATAGGACCAGGTCCTTTCTCAGGATGCAATATTGCATAAGAGGTAGGGGAAATAAACTTCAATATTTGCTACACACTACTATGAGATATGAAACACAGCATCAAAATGTGGATTGCAGCAGTCACAGATACCAAGGGTGAGTTTGCATAACCAGTCATTAAAAGGAAATGCAACAAGTTTTCACTTTATTGCAGTAATTCCATGGATACCTGTAGTTATAAATTAATATGGGGAGATGCAGATAGAGTGGCATGCAATGCCATTTTTGTCTTCAATGGAATAATTCCACATAGTGAGTGTTTATGTCTAGAGGCAAACAATGGCTGTAAAATAGCAGGAAGTTGGTCTGTGGAACCAATTCTGGATCCACACATCCTTCCACAGTGGGGACATTGGTTTCTGGGTGGGAGTTGATCACGGTGTGGATTTGCCAAGCGTGCCTTCCTCTTAGCATGTTTCTCGCTTGCGTCCTGAGTTTGAGTGTCTTCAAAGCCCTTGGCACCTTTGGTAAAGGCTGTTCTCCACCTGGAGCACTTGCAGGCCAGTGTTTCCTAGTTGCCAGTGTTTATACTGCATTTTTAAAGATTTGCCTTGAGACAGTCTTTAAACCTCTTTTGTTGACCTCCAGCATTATGCTTTCCATTTTTAAGTTCAGAATAGAGTAGTTGCTTTGGAAGACGATCATCAGGCATCCGCACAACATGACCAGTCCAACGAAGTAGATGTTGAAGAATCATTGCTTCAACACGGACTCATTGTTAAACCATGTTTATGGAAGACAGTTTTACTTAGCTATGAGTGATCGCCAAATAAGAAGAAAGACTTAGCCTATTGTGTTTGGGAGGCTGGTAGTCTAGACTAGCAAGAATGAGAACTCTGAGGATAAATAGCCTAGTGTATGCCCAGGTGATAAATTCCTTAAAATGAGAAATCACACCACAGTCAGCACCTTTATAAGACTTGGTCTTGGTCTCTTGAGTCACTTGGTCCTTGGATGCTAAAAAACAACCTTCTAGCCATCTGCAGTTATGGCTGTCTTCAGGCTGCCATACCACACTGGTTCAGAGAATTAGGTTCTTTAAAGGGATATGCACTACTTTTTGTGTCCTACATTTGTCTCTGGTCAGAAGCATTTTGACCACAGATAATATTGGGATGTCCACACCACTATCTTAAAGTATTGGAAAGATGTTTCTGTTTCTGGTATACAGTGGTATCTCGGGTTACATACGCTTCATGTTACATACACTTCAGGTTACACACTCCACTAACCCAGAAATAGTGCTTCAGGTTAAGAACTTTGCTTCAGGATGAGAACAGAAATCGTGCTCCGGCGGCACAGCAGGAGGCCCCATTAGCCAAAGTGGTGCTTCAGCTTAAGAACAGTTTCAGGTTAAGAACGGACCTCTGGAACAAATTAAGTACTTAACCAGAGGTACCACTCTAAAATATGTGGAAATACATATATGACTAGCCATCGCAGAAGTAGAGTAACGTTTCCCTACTGGTGCTTTATCTGGTAAAAAAGTGATTCTTATAGAGTCATCTGATATTAGCTTTGTGGTGTAAAAGCTTCTCCAGCACAGCTGCTTCCAACACTGCAAAGGTAATATCAGAAATTTTGTGATCCTATGGGAGGAGTCAGGGAGGCAGCGGCTGTCCACATATGTCCCCTGGAAACTGGGGAAGTACTGGATAAGGAAGGACTTACATCATGAATCCCTCCCAAATGACCAGTTGGGAGGGACCTCATATCGGAGTAAGTAACCACATCGCAGCAGCTCCTGTGATAATAACATCAGGAGAACCTTTCAGAACAAAGGTACAAAGAGCCATGAATTCCTTCCAACCAGTTCTTCACAGAGCAGCCTAGACAATTCAGAAAGAGGTCAGGTGCACCAAAAAGAAGCTTATGGAACATATTGTTCCAGATAATTCAAGCATGTGTGACAAGGAAAATCCAAGCTCTGCTCCCTTACCTTGTCAGTATCTAGTCTAACATGGGGGAAAGGAGGTCATCACTTCCAAAGATGGTGATCACTCTGTCACTGAGTAAAACCTTATATATTGACCCTCTACATGTTAGAGGGGTGGGGGGTGGGGGTGTGTGTGCGCACAACAAATTATCTCTGTGGGCTGCAACTGAGGAATAGCTACAACAAATTACAATATAACCATCAGGAAAGTATTGCTTGCTCTTAAACCTGTGAGATTTTGGCATGCCCTGATAGGTATTATTTAATAGGACTTAAATAATTCCATAGATTTTGAATTTCAGAGAGAGAGAGAGAGAGAGAGAGAGAGAGAGAGAGAGAGAGAGATGATTTGACCTAAGCATCTCATATAGCCTGCCATGTTAGACCACACAATTTCCCCTCAAAACATCCGGAGACAAAATTGTTGTTTCCTGGTGGGTGGTAAGACACTTACATGGAGTGAACTTGGTTAGAATTCGTGAAATTTTAAGGGTCAGCTCTACATAATGGGATGTGCACTAATGTTTAACCAAATCTTTAATCACCATCATTATTAATTGGTTATATTTGTATCCTGCCTTTTCAAAAAAATAAATATAGAATGACTAACTTTTGTACTCAGCATACAGAAAGCGTCATAAGAAGTGGCCATATAGTGTCACTTGTGAAAATGCCGTTAGCAAACTCCAGCACCATCCCTCTCTCAAATCTCTCCCGGCTCCTCACCCTGCCAAACTAGCACAGCACATAAGGGACCCATCCCAGCAACAGTGTCAAATCTGAAAGGAAGTGAAAGCTGAGCTTCCCAAAAGATAAAGAGAAGCATAGCTGCTACATAAAGTAGCTTAAAGTAATGAAGAGAGTTGCCCTATCAATGTGAATAAACTTGAATAAAGTATTTCAGTGACCTCTTCCAAACCAAAGGAGAGCATAGCAAAGAAATTAAGCCTTAGTGGCAAGTTGAAGTGCAAATCCCTTGGTTGATGAGAGATATGGTCTGTTTGAAATAGTTACAGTTTGAGACTTTTCTACAATCAGCGGGTGGAGACTAACATAATCCAATTAATTCCAATTCCCTTTTGTGGCAGTGGTAAAGTGGTGGCTGATACTGTAAGTCCATTGAAGTCTTATCTTCGGTCAGATAATCCAAAATGGATTCGCATTATGAAACTAGCCATTATGAAACAGTCATTTAGAAAGTTCAGACCAACCAATTGTGTCCTGCTTTGGCAATCATTAAGTTATATCCAAAATAAAAGCATTTCTCCGCTTGATGTTTTTTAACATTAAGCGCTCAAGTATCCAATAGCCATCGTATTTGTTCCAATGTTCCATTATGCCCCAACAACTCACTGCAAATAAAATTAAAGTCAAATCTATTTAAAATGTAAAACATTTTACAACAAAAGCACCCCATACATAGTGCCAGACAAAGAAACAATGAAGTGATGATTCACAGCACAGCCCTTTGTCAATGTGTGCATCTCTCTCTCTCTCTCTCTCTCTCTCTCTCTCTCTGTGTGTGTGTGTGTGTGTGTAAAGCAGACTTAAAAAGAGGCCTAATTCTATGGATTTTCAATTCATTGTCAATCTCACACATGACATACTTGTACTGAGCTAAATATCTTAATGGTAGAAATGCAACTCAAAACTAAACAAATAAATGTCACAATTCTGCCAAAGTTTGGCATCTTTGGGTAGAATATACATCAATCTCAAACTTAAATGTATGTTTGAACTCTCATATTGAAATCAGTGGGATTCTAAAGTGTTTTAGCCTGCAATCCTATACACACCTATCTGGGACTAAGTCCTATTCACTTCAGTGGGACATACTTCTCAGTAGGCATGCATAGGATTGCTTTGTAAGGTTGGTAGAATGGTGCCAACAAGATTTTAAGCTCTTGATGCTTCGCACACATCCATACTTCCCCCCACTTTTGAGAAAAGTGGATCACCTTTGCAGGTATACCAACCCCCACATAATGGATAATGGCTGAATTACAGGCAAATAGCTCCAAGGGCTTTGTACTAGGTGCCTTTAAAGTTTGTATTTTTACTTAAAGGAAACCTTTTTCCTTTTCATGTGCCCATTTCGAGCACCCGAATCTTGCCAAATTGCAGGAGGATAGCTGCTGTGGTTTTACCACAAGGAAAAGGGAATCGCTTAAATATCCCCAAGTGTTTTGCGGGTAATTGGTCTGGAATTTGCAGATATGAAAGAGGTGCCCTTGGGTAAGAAACCAGGCATAGATTTTTGTGTGACAGGACTGTGAGCCTAGTTCTGAAACCAAAAACAAATTCTTGGTCTCGGTCATGTCAGAGGTGGATTTAGGGCAGTGCAACTGGTTCTCTCGCACTGGGTGTTGCAGGGCATTGCAGCTATGATGTAGTGAACTGAGCAGAATGGGAAGTGAGGGAGGGTGTTGAATCTTGGCCTTGCACAGGGCACCGCTGAAATTTGAAAGACTAAAGTCTGTCCCTGGCCATGTTTTCAGAGGCAACTATTTCTCTCGGTGTATGTCTGCCTTCCAAAACCACTATTTTGCATCTGGCTCTGTTTCAGCCCCATGCCCAGTTTTCAGTACGTAGTACAGTTTATTTCAGGACATTTGCATAATTTGCTAGTCTGCCTACATGTTTTAATGTTCATAAGAGCAGCCTGTTATGGGAGGATGTTTAATTGCATTTTATTTTATTTTTTGTTCCCAGCAGCTGCAGGAAAGAACATACAAGGCTCATTATAAAGTTTCACTCTGGTTCTCTGTGCCTTTAAATTTGTTCCTGTGATCCCCTACGATGTCTGATTTATTTATTTATTAGCAATAAGCCTACTTTAATCTTCAAAGTGGATAAATTACAATGCAACATTTTTTTTTGTGGGAAATTGCCCGAAAATGTGAATGCTGAGTTTAAATCTTACGAATGTGGATGGATGAATTACTTTTTTTCTTTATCTTTTCCTGTTGAATCTTAATTGCAATAATTTGTTTTACCCTTTGGGGAACTTTATGTCTGGAGTAATTCCTGACCTAGGGATCACAAGCAGACAGTGAATCAGGTTTTGGATAAGTCTGCCAAATATTATGAAACATTGTGTACTATGAAAAGACCATTGACAACATGGAAACAGAAGCTGTGTTAAAAACGTTGAAAGGGATAGGAATGAAAGAACTGTATGTCAGGATCCTAGAGCCACTCCGCTTTAATTGCAAAGCCCATTTTAAAATGACAAGAAGCGTGGAGATATTTTTGAATCATGGGCATGAGCATGGACAAAGAGACACTGTTTTGCCCTAACTCTTCACTTCCTCTCTTGCAAAATAACCTTGAAAAAGCTGTAACAAGGAAAGGGTATTTTCCCCAGCTCAGAGTGTTCAGGTCACCTCAGGTTTGCAGTATGCATGTTTAACTGTGTTAACTGGTATGTGTGTGTTTAGGTCTTTAAAAAGACCTAATCCTAAATACGAGCGAAATATAAAGAGGTGTTCAAAACACTCAGCTGTTAGGGTTCCAAAAGTCTCTCATCTAGCATCTAACAAAGATATCCACCCTTGCCTTACAGGTAAAAGCTGACTAGGGAACTTTTCAAAATCCTCGCCACCACATTTGTGATTCCGAATAAGCTGTTTTTTTGTTTTTTCCCAAGTGGCACAAACGTGTTAGTACAGATCTGCTTTCTAGCAGCTTGCAGCAGTTCTCAGGTTGTTTCTCCCCCTTAAAGATTGCCAATTTGCACAAGCACCCAGGAACATGGATCAAAACACTGCAGGGAGGAATCTTAGCACAATCCTGCGGCTGAGTCGGGATTCTCCGTTGCTGGAGGGAAGTGGTGGTTGCCATTCGGCGCAGCCTCAGCAGTGCTGGGTGGCCTTCTGGCTTTTTGGTGCAGCTTGGGAAGGATGTCAGTTCTTCCTCATAACAACTGTTACAACTTGATGGCGGATAAGGTATTGGGTTGGATCCTTAGTCAAGGTGGGGTTGGGGTATCCCATTAGAAGGATCCAGAGGGGTTGCTTCTGTCTGGATGCGCAGATGGGAGCTGATGGGCCATAGCACTCTCAAACAGTTAATCTTGGTGGGGTTACCCCAATTTGATGTATGTCATAGAGTGATCTTTAACCTCTGTTAACCCTGCCAAATACTTAACCAGCAGACGAGCTGGTTGATACACACCCAGTGTCTGTGCCAAAACATGCTGACATCTGTAATCAGTAACCCAATATGGTTGTACTGTCTTTATCGCAACTTCCCATGCCTTGGCTCCACCGACCACAGCTTCAGCGTGCCTGGACCCTCAAGACTTCCTGGTTAGCCTGAATAATGTGAGGATTTAACAATTCCTGCCTCCTCTGGGCCTTTTCCCGTGAGGCCACCAACTCTGTATATCCAGAGAGCCATCATACTGTAGAGACTGTGGGGGTATTTTTACATAGAGTATAATTCTGTGGCTGTACTTGATGGGTAGGGATACTGTACAGTGGTGTCTCACAAGACGAAAAGAATCCGTTCTGTGATTCTCTTCGTCTAGCGGTTTTTTCATCTTGCGAAGCAAGCCCATTGACGGATTAGCAGATTAGTGCTATTAGCGCTATTAGCGGCTTTTAGCGGCTTATCTGCTGATCGGATCAGCTGATAAGCGGCTTAGCGGCTTAGAAAAGGGGGGGGGAGGAAAAAAAACCAGCAGGAACTCGCAAGACATTGTCGTCTTGCGAAGCAAGCCCATAGGAAATTCGTTTTGCGAAGCACCTCCAAAACGGAAAACTCTTTCGTCTAGCGAGTTTTCCATCTTGCGAGGCATTCGTCTTGCAGGGCACCACTGTAGTACCCAGACACGTTTGATTTCCAACCAATAAACTCTAGTTCTGCTAGTGCTCTCAGTTATGCTCTACTTATATTTAACTCTACCAAAATAAAAAGAAAAATATAAGTGGCTGCAAGATAAAAAAATAATAGATCTGATACACTCCATGGACCTTTTCTGGATTTCTGAAACTATGGCACAGAAAAACCAAACAATTTCATGGATAGGTTTTCAACATTTCCTGGAAGAATGGCAGAGAGAAAGTAGAAGGAGTAGAAGGAAGACCTGCATCAGTTAAAAGCTCAGCTCCCTTCTCAAACTCAAATCCTAGATCCACCACTATGCCTTGTTACAACTGAACTCTCCCAAAACCTGGTAATAACTTGTTAGGAAAGTACTACAGTCAATACAACCTATTGGCTTCAGTCCTTTCCAAACAGATACTACTATGTATCCTTGTCTATTCAATAAACAAACATAGCTAACTGAATGGGCCCCAGCTGCTTTATGCACAATACTGTTGTAGTAACATCAGTGTAAGTCACTCTGTGTTGCATTACAGCTGTTTGTATCTATAAAACCAGGGTGCCAACTATTTATGGTGGTGCTACATTCTTCAAATGGTGTGCAAAGAAGGTGAAGAGTGGATAACCCCTTGACAGTATGATAATAACTGTGTGCGACCTTCATTCATATGTCTAGGTGTCCAAATATCTGTGTACAGATAATGACGCAATGGCAATATATCAAGCATAACTTTGGGGTGACAGCTACGCATGTCTTTAAAACCTTTTGAACTATTGTCTTTGTTTTCGTCGTGTACTTGTTCTAAACTGCTTGTGGTTTTGCTGGATATAGTGGACTTCTTCATGCAGAAACAATGGCAGAGTTCATCTCTGATCGGTGTGACTCAATGAGTATCAGTAGAGTAACTCCAGGAATGAGCATGCCACAGTGTTATCTTATTTCCCTCTAACTCCAATTAAGATTTAAATTAGCAGTACCGGGTTTTTCCAGCTTGCCCTCAGGTCAGTGAACTGAAGTTTCAGAGAACTGCAATAAACAAAAGCCCTCCAACAGGCATAGAACATGTGCTTTTTAGTTACAGCTATTTGCTAATTTAGTGCTAAGCACCATGGAAATGGGTATTCTAGTAATGCGTAGATTCAAACATAGGCAACATTCTTGCTATTGGATCAACATTATCATCTATTTACGTCAAAATGCTGTTAAGTAGCTGCATCAATTTTCCATTCAGCAGTCACCCCTTTGAACTGATAGATGCCAACATTCTGGAGGAATTAAATGCAAGAAATTGAACGACAAGAGCCCTTGAAGTTCATGTTTCATTTGTTTTTCATCTGGAGCTATGTGTTCTGATGATGGTACACTTGGGGTGGTGAACCTTGATCATTTCTGCTCTCTTCGTGTTCTGCAATGGGGAGGCCAATCAATCTGTTGGGAGCTGACATAAAAAGGATATTGTCTTAAGGTAGAGAATTAGAGAAGTCTATCGGCAATTAGCCGCAATACCTAAAACCCACTTATCGATTCTAGCAGAAGCTGCCCTTGCAGCCTGGCACAGCCATGGGCAATTCAGATGGCGTGGATACTCTCATGCAGCTGGTGGAAGACAAGACTCCTCAGTCAGCTGTATGGGGGAAAATAAATTAAAAATTAAATTCAGGCTGCCAAATAAGGGGCACATTCAGGGGCATATATGCTGGCTGTTCTTACACTTGTCCTCACCGCTGTTACCCCTGTCCATTCCATTGCCCTTTTCCTCTGGGCCTAACCCACACAGCTGACAAAAGGGAGAGGCAGAGGTTGTTGCTCCATCTTGCGCCCATCGTTGCTCTGTCTTGACTCAGAGAGGGCAGCAGTTGCAGGGTGTAAGTGAGGTTTCCTACCTCACACACTGGAGGGCAGGCAGTGACAGCAAGGAGATAAAGCATAGCTAGGGGCCTGTAGGGGTTAGCTGTTGATCCCCTAGTGAGACATTGGCTTCAGCAGGTGCTTGGCTATTTCGAACCCTAGCAACAGCCTTGAGGGCAGGTCCACATGAACAATTTTTGGACATAACATAAACTCTGTTCCATATCCCCACACCCCCAGAGTTACAATTTGCAGAGACGTGAGAAAAAATATTTTCAGTTAGGCTGTGGAATTTTCTGCCTTGGAGATCAGAAGGACTTCCTTTCCTCATTGCCTTTAGATGCCAAACCAAAATGTTTCTGTTCCAGTGCACTTATGGTTTGGCTAGATCCTAAATATTTGCTCTTGAATATTATGCTGATGATGATCTTCTGTGTCACTTGGTTTGCTTTTGTTGTTTTAGCTCATTGTATAATTGCATTTCATTTAAATTGTTGCTAGCCACTGTGAACAACTAATTGTGAGCTGGAAACAAGAGTATAAATGTTATAATAAAGAATAAATAGCAAGGCTGATGATGGTTCAACATGCTAACAAAGTGTTCCAAATTCACTTCTCAACCTATAAATCGTTTAAGGACCAAATTTGCCCTGGGCCGCACCTAGACTTTGTTCTCACTAGTGGAGGAGTGTGTGACTTTTGCCAGTTTCCTCTCTCCACATCACCTAGCACCACCTCCCACACTGTTCTGTAGTTTGGGGGCCGTATGGGGCACTGTGTGAGGTGGTACTGGGTCCTGCAATGGGAGGGAGAAAGAGAAAAAGTAATCACCTCCCTGCTGGATCAAAAGCCTTTCATGATTAGAAGCATTTCTATCTGGGGAGAAAAGGCAAAGTCTTTTATGCAACCAAATATGTGCTCACTATGTAGTTATATTAGAAGCAGCCCTTGGTTCCTCTCCTAAAGAGGTGAACATAACACAAATACTTAAAACAAATAAAATATTCCTGTACACCAGGATTGAATCTTGACTTGGGCAAAATATTAAATGAATTGTCCAATTGGGCCTTATTTCTGACCAGGGGTGCCAACTTGAATGAAATATGGGGGAGGGGGTAAGCAAGCCCCGCATCGCATTATTGATCACAAGACATACATAGCACACACATACCATTTCAATGTGGGGTGTGTGTGTGAAGGGACCTCGACCCCTAGGAGTTGGCTCTTATTGTTCTGGCAAAGTTCTATACAGTGGTACCTTGGCTCTTGAACTTAATTTGTTCCGGGAGTCCGTTCAACTCCCGAAATGTTCCAAAACCAATTGGCTGCAGGAGCTTCCTGCACTCAAGGGAAAGCTGTGTTGGATGTTCAGCTTCTGAAAAAGTTTGAAAACCAGAACACTTGCTTCTGGGTTTTTGGTGTCCAGAAGCCGATTTGTTCAACAACTAAGCCGTTCATGAACCAAGGTATGACTGTACTGAATTATTTATTTCTTTGTTCCATTTTTACCTTGCCTTGTCCGACAAAGAATCCACAAATCAGGTTACATCAATAACACTAATAAGTAATTATTGTTGTCGTTATGTGCTCCCTGTTCCCCCCACCCCACCCCGAGTGGTGAGAAGTTTCAAGGGCAGCATTTCCCTGAGTTTGGCTCCAAGGTCACTGGAGACTTAGAACATTTCTGACACGTGTGTGTATGTGTGTGTGTTGGGCATAGGTGGAAGCAGACAGCTTAGTGTTTCTACAGGCAACCAATCCAACGCCTCACATCAGGTCACGAGGTTCCCCATCCCTGCCATTAACCTGACCATTGTGGAACATTATCTAGTCACTCAGGCCTATAATACAGTGATCATTACCTAATCATTCAGGCCTACTGTGAGAGTCCTATTCACGGTAAACAGATGGCAAGCCCATATCAACAGCATCAGCTTCATCATTCTTTCTAATAGCAAGTTCATGTCCCAGTGTGGGCAGGAAGAAAAGCCAAAACAGGGCTGCTGAGAAATGAGGGAGGAGGTATCGGAGGAATCCCCAAGGTTTGCTGAAATAAAAATGTAAAAGTATTTAATAATAATAATAATAAAACACAACAGTCTTCTGCAGAGAGAGAAATCAGCCCAATAAGGACTGGCCATGCTTACTGGACACTGGGAACCGTGGAATGCTGAGTGTGACTTTGGGGAGGGGGGCAAGCAGGATTTTTAACCTCCCCTAATATTTTATAGTATCCTGGAGGAAAGTTTGGCTGGCTGGCCGGCCCTCTGGACAGATCTACAGTGCAACATTTTGTTTCAGGTTCTACATATTATTATTTTTGTTCTTTGAATAAATGGGACTTCTAAATCAATTAGCAGGGGCTGTGCTGCATTCTGCAGTCCACATGGTATAGCCCAGCTCATGTGTTACATGCTACCCATGGTATATGGGTAGTTGGGGGTGTCCCTTGCAAGTGATACAAGGTTGAGAGTCTTTCCTAGGAGGTCACATGTGAATGCTATTTTAGGCCACACTCAAGTGTCTCCCATGTCTAATAACAAAAATTAGAGCATTACCTTGAACAAGTCGATTATTCTTGCAGTTTGCTTTTTGACGCAGTTCTCTCCCCACCCCCTTTTAAATTTGGCATGCTTCCCTTCTAACGAACTTTTTTTTTTTAAAAAAAAAAGTCACTTTATTGCTTGAGGGTAAAATGACACCCTTTGCTTTCAAGATGATACGTTCCTAACACATTTCCTTGAAGAGCTGGAAACAGTGCAAAAATCTGGGCAGATAATTCTTGGTAAAGTTTAGAATCCGTGTATTCCACTTTAGATGTTTAATGTACAGGAGAGAGGGAAAAACAATCATACCAAGCCAGAACGGCAGGGGTTTTTGTTGTGTGTGTGTGTGTGTGTGTGTGTGTGTGTTTCTGCTAAGGTTTCCACTTAAAGGTTTGTGCCAGAGCTACAGTACTTATACATTTTCAAAATGTGTTTTAAGCAATAAGTTGTACAACATTTTTAGAACATGTGTTAAGCTATTTCTCTAAGAATGAAGCTCTTAACAAAACATAAGCACTCTGCATGAGATCTTAGCAGCAAAGTGCTGAAAAGATAAAGTAAGAATTGGTACCATGGGAAGAACACCAGCTGTAGTGCACACAGGTCCATTATGAGAAGTATGGTAGTGGGTAGGGAGAAAATGATTTAATCAGGAGTAAAACCAATTTTATTATAAGGGCACGCAGGGGGTGTGGCACCATAGTGAGAGGGACATTTCAAAATATCTGACAGATTTCAACAATGTGAAAACCCACCCTGTTCTTTAAAGTGACAGTAAACCCCATCAGGTCTCTCTTTTTGATGCTATTGTGAACAGATAACTGTGTAAAACCGGCCTGCTAGGATGCTGTCTGTCTCTTTCTATGGTGTATGGGGGGAAATAAAAGGCTAATTGTTGAAATACAATCAATCAAATTTGATCATGGAGTTCAAAAGAAAGTCCTAATTCAATTTCAAGAGTGAATCGTTTTTATGTTGATGAAAAGTCTGAGTGGTTTTTTTGTTTTAAAGAAGAAAAAGAGAACCAGTTAAAAGTATGTTTTTCAATCTCTACTCCAACCTCTTATAAATTAAGGAAGAGGTGGGTTTGGGGAAAATAAATGTTATTGTCAATATATTGCAATACTTAGAAACTTTATACCTACATTTAAATTCTTTTCTGACACCACTCTTTGGAAAGCAGTAAATATTAGAAAATGTTTACTTTGTGGTATGTGGGTTGTGGGGTGCTGTGTGTGATGTTTTTACCAAGTTTGTCTATGCAAATAGCATTAATAATGGCTAAAGCAAGACAATTCATTTCTGCTCAAAACTGGTAACATTATGTTTTCTGAGGTGGGTGGAGATGTTTCTCCAATAGTTTTAAATTAGTTAGATCTTTACTAGAATATACCCCATGAAAATGTTTCTGAAGTAAAAGCCAAACCACATCTTTATGAATTTTGTGCATTTCTGGAACAGGTAGATGTTGTAAAGAACTTTGCTTACTTTTAATTCACAGCGACAGGCATTTTTTGCTTTCTTGGAGTTTTGTCAGGTCTCTAATTCTGTAGTTTTTTTTGTAGCCTAATAATAATACCAGATGTTTCTAATAAGTATTCAAAGGAAAGGAAAGTAATAATCACCCCATCTTTTTATTAGAATTTTTTTCTTGCATTCTTCCTCCTTTTATATTTAAATTTCTCAGCTCAGTCAAGCTTCAAAAGAAAAGATTTCTGTTGTTCAGAAAATCAGTTTTGCAAGCACTTGTGGTTTGTCTTTAGCGTGTTATCATTTTTGACAGCTTTGCATAGCCTAGGTAGGCCAACAGGGGTCTGTCTAATATTGTTGCTGGGCAAATCTTCCTCCCAGAGTTGAAAAACCAAACAAAATATTTTTGAAGCAATAAGGAGGAATTAATATCTCTTCCCCTCCTCTCTCCCTCCCTCCCACCCACCACCACAATACTGAATTCCTTGCTGACATTACATTCAGGCAACAACAACAAAAAAGGAGAGGAAGAAAAGTGTTGCCCATTATTCCCTTGTACATAGCAAGACGTAACACATGTAAAGCAATAACTCATTTTGTATTGCCATGTTTAGCATATGTCTCCTGTTGGCTCAGCAAGGCCTTTAGGCTGGTCCCTTGAGCCGGTCATCCCTGGCAACTCTTAGCCCCTCGGCCTCGAAACCAAATAGCTTTGAATCATGTTGAGCTGTGATGCTAATTTTTCCTACTGATGCATTATGGGAATAAATGTATCTGACATCCTGTGTCAATGCTACTGTCTCTTTGTGCCTCTTGTTTTTTGTTAGCTGCATTCCTACAGATGGTATTCCATTGAAAATGTTCTCTTCCTCTGGAAAAAAAAGAGAGAAAGAAAGAAAGGGGGGGTGGAAACCCATGCACAGCACCAAACCTCTAGGTGCAGAAGGCTGTTAACGGTTGCTGATGATAGTAGGCAAACATTAACATAATAATTAGTGTCTTGTAATTGTTTCATTAAAACCAGTTGTTCCATTTCTCCTCGTGTTTTCCCAGAAGAGAAGCTGAATTTGGACGACAGCCAGTGGGAGGACATCCACGTTGTCACCGGAGCACTCAAGATGTTTTTCAGAGAGCTGCCTGAGCCACTGTTCCCATACTGCTTCTTTGAACAGTTTGTGGAGGCAATAAGTAAGTACATCGCATACAGTAGCAGTTAATTAAATAGCCTATGTGCTTTTTAATATTATATATATATCTATATATCTCCAAATTGGATAGGATGCATCCCAAATGTTGCTTTTTTTTTTACCTGCTCTTGCCTCCCCCAGCCCCGCCCTGCTTCCACTTCCTATTTCAGTTGCTGCAACATTTGTCCCTTTATTTTCAGGAAATGATCTCTCTTAGAAGAGCTCGGCACACCGAGAAAAAATAATCAACCGCATATGTGTTGTCTTATAATTAGACATGTTATAATTCATGTAAGCAAAACATAATGCTGTTAGGCAGGACTAATATTTATAATCTAGAGGGGTATGTCTCCATGCCTTTAGAAACAAAAAAGACTTGAAATTGTGTGTGTAATAGCAATACAGCGTGACACCTTATTGGCAATCCCAGGTTTGTACATTTGCCTTAGGATCGCCAGCAGACCAGTGCATTGCATATCTGTTCATAACATCCTCCTTTTTTAGTCAGACTTCCTTCTTAAAGAAATTTCTTGCCAACTTAGGTTTGCCACCCTACAGTTGTGCCTTTAACAGCAAGTTTATCTTCATCAGTAGCAGGTGATAATACTTAGCTCCATGCCTTGAATACCTTCACCTGCTGATTTGTATAAATCAAGGTGTAGTTAACAGCTGTAGGAGCAAACCAGGCCATTTTTGTCTTGGTCAGTTGGTAAACCTGCTCCAGGATGACAAATCCTTCAAAGGCTGCAAGGTAACTTCAAACAGATGTCTTGCTTCTAACAGATATTTAGTGTTGATGTCTTTGGCTTGGCTGTGACAATTGCTGGGGGTGGGGGCGGGGGATCTTATCTGCCAAAGAAGCTGATTTCACTTTTCTTTCTTCCTTTAAAAAGCAAACCTTAAAAAACTGAAAACTTGCAAGCCTAGCAGGAGCTTAATTAAAGTCCAATAGAGAAAAATCTCCAGGAAAAACAATAAAGCACTTAGGGATCTGTTCTCCGATTGATGCGCGTGCGTAACTGCCATTACCGTTAATGAGAGTTGTTTGCGCATGCACATCAGTCAGAGAAGATAGAACCCTTAATGTGCTGTTTAATTTGATTTTATGTTCATAAAAGTCTTTAGGTTTAACGAAAGCTCTTCACGGCTAGCATCTTGTGTAACAAAGTGGAATAAATCTTGCAAAATTCTTCCCTCCTGCTCTTGGCTGCTTAGAGATACCCTGTGGTGGTTAAGCATGCAATAACACAAACACACTGAGGAGTGGGTCTCCTTTGGAGGTGCAACCCACGGTCCCACTTCTCCCACCTTCCCCCTTTTCATCTTAAAGACAAATAGGGCAAAGCAGTTTGTCTTTTGAGATTCATCCCACACTTCAGGAGTTAGATAATTATATAACAGGAAAACAATGTGGAACAAACAATTCCTTAGTGTGCTGGCTGCAGCTTTTGTGCTCCACCAATATGAGGAGGGAGATCTCTCTTTGAAGCGCTCTCATTCTAACATACACTTCAGGTGGCCCACAATGTACCTGCTAGGTCCTCTTGAAGTGCTAACTCTTCAGTTCTTCAAACGGATATAGTTGGTTCATGGGGCACAACCTGATGTTCACTTTGCTTCACATCCTATGTACGTTGCTCAGCAGTCAAGTGTTTTATGCATTCCCAGCCTTTAATCTCTTTCTGATGTTTAGACAATCTCTGTGTATGTAACATTGTTCATTGGGGGTTAAATCCATTCCTGTCCCTTATTACACAGTCTATCTCTTGTCTTTCTCTTTCAATCAGTCCTTCATTTGGGTTTCTGGAACAAAACAAAATTAAAACTGCATAATGTTCTACTTCCTTTACCTCTCCAGTAACATAAGGTTAAGGTGGCTTCATTAGATACGTTTTAACCAGTTCTTGGTGAGTGAGGTACAGGTAGCAAGCAATAAATTAGAGCTTTTGATTTTGGAACTGTGGGAGGGGGCTTTGCTGTGGCTAACTCATTCAAGCGTTCATATTTAAGTATGACAAATTAATGTCCATTTCTGCTCACTGAACTATTTTTAATTCTTGTTACAGTTCTGAAAGCCATTATAAACATTGACAGGCTAATGAGCAGTCATTTATGGGGTTTAGAAGATAGTTACTTAGAAGGAAAATTAGTTGTCTGGTTATTCTTTTTTAAAGTACTGAGGGGGAAATGTGGTCTCTGCTGGTTACTTTATAAATTGCCAAGGTAGCTGTTCCGGTTATATATTTAATTAATTAGAATTGAGCTGTCTCTCCATCTGGCTTCAAATGTTGAGGTGGACTTACTATGCATATAGTGTTCTGCATCTACAGATGTATAAAAGAAACCAACCTTGAAAACAGCAAAGGCATTTTGTTATATTCTGTTGGCATATCTTTAAGACCAGTTTAATTGCCATGGTTTTTCATGGTAAGACCTGGAAACCATTTTTTGTGTGAAAAGACTGGTTACTAATCCTTTCAAAGGTCTCCAGTTCCCAGGGTTCTATGGTTGGGGAAAACAATAGTTTTATTTGGATGGACTATGTCTTGATGAAGGGCAGCATAAAAATATTTAAAGAAATAGCTGGTTAAATAAGCCTGAAAGTGGTGGTGTGAATAGTGAACCAATTTCTGACACTATTGCTATCTGCTGCAACTGTTGATTTCCGTGAATTCATTGATTTCCGTGAATTCTTCCTGGATCCAAATCTTGGTGGTTTATATCAAACTAAATTTCTTCCCTTCCCTTCCCTTCCCCACACCACCCCTAAATCTTCTCTGGAGTTCAGATTTGGGGGAGGAGAGGGAGGAGAAGTTCTGTTGCACTTGTGAAGCCGTTCCACACATACAGTGATTTAGTTGGATGCAACCTAGTATCGCCAGCCAGCAGAGTTTAAAAAGCAACACAACACATGTCACCCTGTTTGTTTCCATTTATGCTTACAGCACAAGTTATAGTCCAATAACTCATACTGTTAAGTATACAAATCTATGTCCTCGTATGTTATCTGAATGGCATGAGAGCTGTGGTGGGCACTTCTTGCAAAACTTCTTGCACTTTTCAGTAGTGTTAAAAAGCACACATACACCCCTTCAGTTTTAGTGATAAGGGCATTGCATCGATAGCAAATAAAGTCCTCGCCCAGTGAAAGTGAAAATAGCACTTCATGAGGTCTACTTTGTTTATTCTCAGTGACATCAGCTCATAGCCAAATCTGATTGGCTACATATTGTCATAACAAATATTCCAACCACTCTATTACCTTTGATTGGCTTGGACTGCCGATGTGACAGTTCCATGAAGCGTACCTAGAATTTATGGTGGGGGAAAATGGTGGGGGAAAATGGCACCAAGTTAGCAATATGTTTGTAAAACAATGGCAGTGAACAGTTTTGAAATAGGCAAATATTTTCATTATCAGGGTGTTTCAGCCCCCTCATCCAGCAGTAATGATCAAAATGGTCAAATATTCAGTATAGCCCACATACCAGTAAAATTTGAAAGGAAGAAATCAAGTAGGTCATCACAGTGATGCAGTTTCTTCACCTACAAAGTTGGAGTTGAGCAAGGTGATGTTTTGGTTCTGAGATGGCAAAGTCAAGCAAAGCAGAGGTCAGTCTTCATAAAGGCAAAGTGCCACCAAATTTGGTAGCACCATGGATAGCTCCATTTGAAACTCAGACAAGAGACTCATACAAGCAAGCAAATTGTGTTGCAACAGCAGCAGGGAAACTCATCCTTAAATAAATCTGTGTGGCTAGCAGCAACTCCAATGAGCATTCAATTAAAGGAGCCTAGCCTGCTCTAATAGCAATTAGAGAAGCCGTGTCTTAGTTCTGTTTGGACTTCTAAACTAGAATTCCTTACCATCTGAGGACAGCAGCATGGCCTCCTCAGGTCAGATAGTTGCTGGTAAAATGGGCTCCTTCCTTCTGTGAGAGCGGGACTTCTAGGGCTGGTTCTGAGGGCAATTTGTTCCCCTGCTCTGATACTTTTCTGAATCAATAGCCACATTTCCTGAGGATAGGGTGTCAGACCCTGGGGTCATGACAGCCATTGACGAAGCAACATCGGCTGATTCAGAAACCCTAAATCTAGAGAGAAATTCGAATGGATAGAATTTCACAAGCTAGAACTATTCTCTCTGACATATAATTTTCTATACGAATAGAAATTTCTTGCATATTTATTTGCTTCTTGTATGGAGGAGCATTCAGACCCTACCTGTAGCCTGAATGGATGCAGACAAGGCACAAAATTTCCAACTAATGGAGAACTAGGGCTTATAGTTATGCCACCCTCAGCACATTTTAGTCTTGCTTCCTGGCCATTCATTTTCAGTGTGTACAAAAGCCTCCTCACCTCCCTTTTTGTTGTTGCTGTTGTAGCTGTGCCCTTGTTTTCAGTTCTTTCCCCCCATTCCAGATGTTTTTCTCCTTTCTCCTTTTTCTTTTTTGCACTTCACTCTTCATCTGCTCTTATTTTTCAAGGCAGCTTTAATTTCATTACAAGGAATAGTTGTGGTCTTGATCCACAACCATCTTGTTACAGATTTACATTTGAAATATGCATGGTAAAAAAGAGAGACAGTGCTGTGACTAATGCTATCAGAGCTTGACTACAGTTTCAGAAGGTCAGCATTTCAGCTTGTGATGGCAGCCAATGCAATAAGCAGTCAAGGCTGGCCAGGTTATTATCACAAGCTAGAGGACTCCCCCCCCCCCTTTAAGTAGGTCCAGGGCTGTGATAAGTTCTTTCTATGGGGATTGCGGACAGAACGGCTGTATATCCAAATCACCTGGAAACGTAAATAGCATTTTAGAACTGCCAAAGAAGCTATTTGGGAACTGGAGATTTATCCAGGACAGATTTGGCTGCTGTTCCATTTATGTGGCCAGGAATGACAATGGAAAATTTTCCACACCTTCCTTTCAAAACCTTTTGAATTTAAATTATAATTCCCTATTTTGGGGAGCTTCCCATGTAATGCCATAGCGATAAGTGATCCCAGTCTGGGTCTCTAGCTTTAGTGCCTCTCTCGCTTTCTCTGTCTCACGTGCACGCATGCACACACACACAAACACACACACACACACACACACACAAAATGAAGAGTTCAAAATGGAAGTCATCCATCAAAATGGAAACAGGAAACTTGTGGACTATAGGCCTTGTTAAGGAACAGTAACGCTAGTGAGCTTGCACTCTTCATACTATTTGAACAGTGCAAGTACAGTGGTACCTCGGGTTACATACACTTCAGGTTACATACACTTCAGGTTACAGACTCCGCTAACCCAGAAATAGTACCTCGGGTTAAGAACTTTGCTTCAGGATGAGAACAGAAATCGTGCAGCGGTGGCACAGCAGCAGCAGGAGGCCCATTAGCTAAAGTGGTGCTTCAAGTTAAGAACAGTTTCAGGTTAAGAACAGACCTCCAGAATGAATTAAATACTTAACCCAAGGTACCACTGTAATAGAATCTTCAGAGTCTCAGAAAATTCTCTAGACCTTTTCTTCTTTCCATGAATTTCCTTAAGTTACCCTCAGGATCAAAGCCTGCTTCTGGGATGACTTGCCTCTCCCCCAGCAGCCTACTTCCACGTTGCTCAGGAAGACCTTCATATTCCCCAGAGAGGCTTTTCAGTGAACTTGCATGGCTGTGAAGAGAGGAGGAAATAGGAAACTTTCCTTCTCTTACCTTTCTTAAGTTAACAACCAAGCCAATAGAATTAGAGTAATATTTATTGATTTTAAGAAAATACAAGTCAATAGAATTAAGTGGCAGTGAGGTGTAAGGCCAAGATTTCTGAAGGCAAGGAAGGAGGAAAATGGTATACTTGTTGTGTGCATATATGTGGTGTTTGAGTGTTCGGTTCCAAGAACAATATGTGTTGAAACAGCATGACAGTGTTTGCAGCAAGTGCTGAACATCATTTAAAACAGGAGGTGCTTGTAAACAATCATGAAAAGAAACACAGATTAAGGTCAATAATTTTGGCTCAACCAAGTCTTGAACATGAATCTGGCACAATCCTATTTAAACCTTACCCTGGTTCTTAGTAATTTTTAGATTTACAGCCTTAACCATAGTGTTTACCCTTAAAAAACCTTTTACATTGTCTTTAGCTGGTGGTGGTGGTGGTTGTTTTTGAAGAATGGGTAGATTGGGAAGGTGAAGATCAACACAAAACTATAATATAATTAACCTTCATGGATAGAATGATGTTCCATCCAATGCTTTTGTATCTGTTTCCTTTCCTTTTCATTATAAGTCACTCCATGTGGGAATTACACTTTCTGGGACAAACCAGGGCAGTACTATATGCAGAGCTTAGTGAAGATACAGGAAGAGATACCCTTATGCCTATTAACAACTGCTTTGGAGTAGGATCGTTTCCATATTCATACCAAGCTGCTAGAGCTCCCCTTCCATTTGACTCTCCCGAAATATCAGAACTGGAGAAGACAGACCATCCTGGGCAGCCTGGCCCGTCAGAACCCAAGCTGGAAAAACACATGAACTCCAAAGTTGATCACCCCACTATGCAGGATCTGTTGGAAGCTCTCATAAGAAAAGCCGTTCTCTTCCTTGGCAGCAGAGGGTGCCACTTCTTTTTCTCTGGAGCAAACAGCAGGAAGCAGAGCTATGAGTGAAAAAAGGAAAGCAGTTACTCTGTCTTAACTGAACAGAAACTTTCCAGCTTCTTGAATGTGGATATGACAGGGGTAAGCCTACTTGCTAAGAGCAAAGGTATTTTTCATGGGCTGTGTGCAAAGTTATCCAGCTCTGGAAGAAGTAACTTTAGAACAGTAGCTTTCAAATCCTTTCTCTTCATTGAACCTTCTTTTCAGTGGAATTGCCTACTGGGGAATGCTTGAACTTCTGGGCAGGAACACCTGTGCTTTACAGAGGGTTCTGGAGAGTGCTCTAGATTCCACACTTTGCTTTTATGGGATGCTGTCCTGGCATGCTGAACCTCACTATCACTCTGCATGAACTGAAAAGGTACCCCACAACACACCCAAAGCATTGTAAGAGATTAGCATTCAGGGAAGTTTGGCTCCCATTATTCATCCTGCCATGAAGGAACTCCTGCTAGGGTTCCAGGACTCTCCACAAGTGTTTGGAAACCATAAGGTGTAACTAGACCAGTGGTGGAGTAATGGTTAGAATAACCATTGAGCCCATGGTTGCTAAAGCACAGGAGAGCAATCCAGTATTAGGTTGGTGGCAAAGGAGAATGAGCCAAGAAGCCAGATGTTCAGACTCTCCACTCAAGGATTATCTGAACCTTAGCTATTAGATCTGAGGAATCTTGCTGGCATGCTGAAGCAGAAGCAAGGCTAGCCTGGAGGCAGCAGCAGGAGCAGGGATTCATGTTCCAGAACGAAAGAAAAAGATATAGAGCAACTCAGTTTGTGCTATAGCAAGTAGACTTACGTAGCTTTCTATTACATTACAACAAAATGGTCAAATCAGGAACATGAATAAGTTAAAAGGACTGGACAGTACAGGCTTCTGTTTCTAAATCTGTAAGGAGGACCATGTTTTGGGAGATCTAGCTTGTAAGATTTCACAATGGGATAAAGAATATGCAAACTTTGTGCCCTCATGTACACATTGATCATCATGTTCTCTGGGCAGTGCTGCTATTCTGGACCTGTGCTTCCTCAGTGCATCATATGTTGAATTCTCCAATGTCGATTCTCTTCAAGGCATTGGGAAATGAAACTCTTTATTATATGGCTATGCACGGGACTTTATTTCTGCGTACCTGGTTCTGTTTCCATTAGCTAAGAATGTATGTGTTAGTTCTGCCATAAAGCCCGAGTTCCTCTCTTGCCTCATTCACTGCTGCCTTAAATAATAAATCTTTGTCTGCTAATTGCATTTACATACACACAGTCAAGAATATGAAATGTCACCTCACCAACACGGCTAGTGACAAGTAATCTAACAAATGAGTTGAGTACACTGCAGTTGAGTAATCCCACAAGCCGAAATGTGTTTGGCCCAAACACATTTTCCAAGTAATCCTCACAGTTGAGTGCAAGGGGAGGGTAGCTTTAAAACAAAGGGCAGGATAGTATTCAAAGTACAGTCTTTTGTGGAATCCAAGGGCCGGGAAACCTGGTGATCTTGGCCATGGAAAAGCATCTTTGGCAGCAGTACTGCACCTGCTGCATTGAGTGACAGTTGAAAAGAGGGGAGAGAATAGTAAGAAAAAGTGAGGAAATGGAAGAATTAAGCAATGCTATGATTCTCACTCTTGCTTTCTTGTAAAGTACCAGCTTTGGATGTAGCACTTGGAGCAAAGTTGCTCACACCACCGGTTCATTCTTTGGCATCTTAATAAATCAGCTCCACCGGAGATGGAAGCACTACTAATTCTATTTTAACTTCAGGCTTTAAATGCTTGCCATAAATTTATAGGATCTAAGTCTGTATGGCAGATCTTTAGTAGAAAAGGTATGAGATTTCTCTCTCTCTCTCTCTCTCTCTCTCTCTCTCTCTCTCTCTCACACACACACACACACACACACACACACACACACACACACACTGTATTAGTCATTCAGTCACTGTTACAGTTGCAACACACATTGCCATGCATTCACAGAACTAAATGAATCCTAAAGGTAAAGGGACCCCTGACTGTTAAGTCCAGTCGCAAAAGACTCTGGGGTTGCGGCACTCATCTCGCTTTACTGGCCGAGGGAGCTGGCGTACAGCTTCCAGGTCATGAGGCCAGCATGACTAAGCTGCTTCAGGCGAACCAGAGCAGCGCACGGAAATGCTGTTTACCTTCCCACTGGAGCAGTACCTATTTATCTACTTGCACTTTGGCACGCTTTTGAACTGCTACGTTGGCAGGAGCTGGGACCGAGCATCAGGAGCTCACCCCATCACGGGGATTCAAACCGCCGACCTTCTGATCGGCAAGCCCAAGAGGCTCAGTGGTTTAGACCACAGCGCCACCCGCGTCCCTTTAAATGAATCCTAGTATTGGATTAATGCATCAAGAGTAACTGCAACCTGAAACCTGGGTACACTCCCCCCCCCCCGGACAGTTACTGGCTAGAAGGCAAGAACCACAGCAAAACTTTTATCCTCCTAATGGATACAATTTTTCTAGATTGTGTGATGGGACCTTGGGAACAAAAAGCACCATGTTACTTGAAAGTTTAACTGAACCAAGATGTGTGTGCAGTGTGTACACTCTTCCTTGTTTTAGTTTAGATGGCTTCTGGAATTGGTGCTTCAAAGGGAGAGGTTTTCGGCAGGCAGGCAGGAGGCAGAAAGAGAATGATTCTCATCCAGCCAAAATCTTCAGAAATAATCTTAGGCATGACATAATAGCACATGTCACAAAGTGATATAGGCACATACACCATAAAGCAGGATTTAATAGTTTTAAAGGTGAAAAATCCTGTTTTCAGATGACATATCCATTAATTTGGGTATGCAATATCTGATCCAGCAAGGCTCTTTAAAACTGAGAGTATTTCATGCCTGCCATTCGTATTAGTTAGGAACTCTGCTGCAATTCTATCAGACAGACGTGTGACATACCTCTACCATGACATGCACTCATAAGTGGCATATAGAAATAAAGATCCTTCCCTATTGTTTTTAACCCCTCAGCACCAGTGATCCAGAGCTGCTTCTGCCAAAACCCTGGTTCAAAATGCATAATAATGCTTAAGCTTTGGGAAATCCCAACACCCCTGTGCCAAGAGATTCACAAATATAGTAATGAAACCTCTTGACTCAAAAGTGAGCACTATTTAACAGAACAAGCATGAACCGCCTTTAGGAGATTTTGCAGCTGGATTTGTTCCACTGTGTCAGAAGCTGAATTTCCATCCCTGATAGTAGATTTATAAAAAATGTGAAATGCGCACATACCACTGTTCGCATTATATGTTTGTGGGGTATACAGAGAGGCACCCTCATCGAGGAAAACATGAGCACAGGAGATGGCAATGCACAGAGAGTTTCTCCATCCTCCTCTCCTTTGCAGAGCTATTGATGATGCGACTGATCAGGACTGATCACCCATTAGGTGTTTCAGCGAGGAGTGAATATGGGAGAAGTAGGTACGGTATATGGACTCAGGTTGCTTCCACAATAATGCTCTTTATTACTGCTGAGGCATTACCTTCCACAATTAGCTGGAAGCAGAATTTTTCATTAATTTTGTTCTTTTCATTTTACAGTGAAATAGGAGCATTTCATTATTAAAAAGGAAAAGAAAAAAGTAATAAAGGGAAGAAACTAGTCGGGAACAGAAATGGACACTGGGGTAATTAAGGGAGGCAATTCAAGGGACAATGAATGAGCTATTCATCAGCAATCCCCCACCCACACTCATTGGGAAGTAATAAAATGGGCTGAACCTGCAAACTGGAAGTGTTTAATTAAAGGCAAAGGAGCTCTTAAAAGTCTTCATAGTGTTTTGTCCACACTAGGCAGGCTGGTGCAGCAATAGCATTTTATCACACACATAAAAATTCGTACAAATTAGGTCTGGAAAAAACCTGGGAGGAAGATGCACAGCAGCCGGGAGCTCTGTAAAAAGTGAGTGGATGAAAGATTGCAAATGCTAGAGAAAAGGTAAAAATAAAAAAAATTCCTTCCAGTAGCACCTTAAAGACCAACTAAGTTAGTTCTTGGTATGAGCTTTCGTGTGCATGCACACTTCTTCAGATACACACTGAATCTGAAGAAGTGTGCATGCACACGAAAGCTCATACCAAGAACTAACTTAGTTGGTCTTTAAGGTGCTACTGGAAGGAATTTTTTTATTTTGACTATGGCAGACCAACACGGCTACCTATCTACTGCTAGAGAAAAGGGTTAGAGTCCACCTAACTGGCAATGAGCATGGTCAGAGATCAGTTGCTGGGTAGTTCAGGCAGTTGTGATCTTGCAGCATCACGGGTACTTTATGAAGACACACACACACACACACACACAACTTTTTATTGACTGTAGAAAGATACATATAAAGCTTCCACATGCCTCAATGAGAAGGAGTCTTCAACATAGCATTGCACGCTAAGGGTGTTTATAAATGAATTAAATGGCAGATGTCAAAGCCTCCAGGAACTGTCCACCAAGTTTTATTCTGCACATGTTTCTTAAAAAATTAAAATGAGTACTTTGTGTGATAATTTACAAGCAAATCAGTATCAATAAATCAGAATCATGTAAGCAGTCATGTTTATTATATTCTTGTTGCTTAATATTCATGATAGTAATTTACTTTTATAGTACAGTTTCACTGTTATCTCCTTCAGTGCCATAACTTTGAGTCAGGCAAGCTGCAAAAGTACGAAGTCCAGTAACCCTTTCAAGGCTACAAAAGTTCCTTCCATTAGTAAGAGAGAGGTATGCACACATACAGAGGAAGGGTGTGAGCCCCACACACCCTGCTGTGCTGATGCCCCATTCAGCAGCTGAGCACCCTTGGGCAACAGGCCCCAGCTGGTGATGTAGAGCTGTGCCTATCCTCCTGCAGCAGGTGTTTGTGGTTTGTATGTAGTTATTGGAGGAAGAGGGATGCAAACTTGTAATTTCTGGTAAGGAACTGTTGCAACTGCTCTTATTTGTCTATTGGATATTGCATGGCTGCTAGTCTATGTTGTATCCTAGGTCACAGGTATTTCTAGAAGCTACCCAGACTCAGTGTTTGAGCATGTGTGCTTGGGGGAGAGAGAATCATTGCATTGCAACAATGCAGCAGAATTTGTGGGTTGCACCCAGACTTCAAGAAAGTGACAGCTGCTTTAAATTCCATTGGGCAAGGACTCCTAATCTGCTGCAATCTGTGAAATTGGTGCCACATGTCATGTGAATGAATTTAAAGCAGCCCCTAAAAGCCCCATTGAGAAATGATTACAGTTGTACTGCAAACTCTTCATCTGAGGTATCCCTCCCCTTGCCTTTAAGAAGGCATTACCAATGATGGTTACAAACACAGATGTGCACTCACACATTCATCAAGATAGGGCTCCAAACAACCAGAAATATTCTTATTCTGTTTTATAACCAGTTTTATATCATTTGTAATTAAAAGCATGGCTCTGTCCCAGGTTCAAGAGTGATTTTCATCTTCTGTGGGTTTCAAGCATCTTAGTTTAATGAAAGGAACTTGTGCCCTTAATGAAACATGGAAAAGGGATTCCCCCCCCCCCTTGGTACAACTTGGATGTGCAAGAAATTTGCTTCCTATTCTCTGTCTGAACAGTAATGTCTGCTTTCATAATGTTGTTTAAGAAGCATTATTTCCACTGCATCTCTTAGTATGGGGAGTTCTGTATAATGCTTAGCTTTTGGTCTTCTACATGTCTTGTGAGGTATGAAAACTGGACCTTGGTTATCCTTTCAGCTGATGACCTAAGTAAGTATGTGAACTTAGGTAACCTACATTCAAACTCAACATTCTATCTGCTCACCTCACCCTGATACATCCATCTGCATTCCTGCATATTATCTCCATCCCGTGTTCTTATTGGATATCAGCATTCTATGGAAATGATTACTAAGCACATGAACACACATACACACACACACCTGCTAAAATACAACATACTGATGTTGGTTCTGGGTTTTGGGAGGCCCTTGGACAAGAAGTTCTCAGTTCCCCTCACCGCATTATCACCATTGACCACTTGTATGTCTTTACCTCTGGTCCCAATTGGCTGCACTGTCCAGAGAAAGAGAGAGAGGACAATGATTGCACAAATGAACGCTCCTTTCCCTGGCTCCTTTCACTTTCTGCTTACTTGGAGGGAGCAGACAAGCAGGAAGGGAAGCAGCAGGAGATGCAGAAGAGCTAGAAGGCTCCCACAATTGGGAGATGCTCTTGCCTATTGAAGTGTGGATCCAGTGATGCCAACTCAGGACACTAGTTCTGCACTTGATGCATTAATGTATTGGAAATTCACAGCTGCAAAGCAATATTCATCTAACGATGTACGTTTTAGTCGGTGATAATGGATGAATCTTTCCTACAAGACTATTTCTATATAGGTGCTATTTGAGATGTTCATAGCCAGCAAACAAGCTTTAGCTGTATGAGTATTTATCCTAATCTGTTCCTTCTCCTTTACTTTTGATCACTTAAAACACTAAATCTCCAGATCTGGTGAATTATATGGTATATAGTGTGTTAGACAACTAAAGGTTATGATCACTTGATAACACCACAGGGACATGTAATGAAGGATATTTTTCTAGAGCAAACATAAAGTCATATTTTTTTCTTGTCACCTAATTATATTGCTGACTGAATTTTGAAACAACCAACCAAAGGCCTTGATCAAGTGACCCGCTGGTTTCAGTGGGAGAGATCCAAACATATGATTAACTTTCCCACTGAAATCAATGGAACTTGCAAGTGCTTAACTTAGACTGGATTGTTAACTTTGACTGAATACTGAATAATGGATTGAGTAAAATGTGTCATCAGCCTGGTCACTTGAGAGAGAACTTCAGAATTACTTATGACAAAGGAATAAATTGTGCCCATGATTCAATATATGGAGAACAGATAAGCAGCTGAAAATGAAAAGTGCAGAATATCATTACATGTATTTCTATTTATAACCTATAATTATTGAGATTGTAGCAATTAATCAATCACCTGATTAGCATGCAGGGTCAGCAGGATCTCCTGATCTTATCTCGAAGCTTGAATTAATTAATTACCCATTAAGCAACCTTATTATTTCCTACTTGTGTACCCAGTTTGCACGAAGGGTGCCTATTGACAAAACATATCCTGCTCTCTGTATTTATTGCAGCAGGCATATGAAGTTACTGACATACACTTACTAATTTACAGTCAGAATTATGAATGAGTTAAAAGACTTTAAGCTTTGCATAATTTCAAACTACTTGTTATATTCTAATTAGCTGGGTTCGATTGATTTGTTTTCAGTATAGCTCTCAGCTGTTCAAGTGGAGTCAAATTCAACTGGTGTACATTGTTGCAATGATATAATTGTGTTAATTGTGCTACAAGTCAGTGTAGTCTTTTTGCACAGGCTTGGTTCTTTGTACTCTTAATGGTGTATGTGCCATGCCACTGGCCTTGGTGTTTCTCTTCCACCCTGCTCCATTCTAATTGCTCTTGGTGTCATTATTTTTTCCCAAATGGTCAATGTAAATTTCCACAATTCTTTATCTTAAATCATTAATCCTAGACAATACCTGCTTTATTATACTAAATAGTTATTTCTCCTTCTTCATGTCTGAACCAACAAATGCTTGAGCATCCTTTAATTTGAGTGGTCGCTTTTGGCTATAGTTTCCAAACTTTACTTTTTAAATTATTTTTGCTTATAAGCGTTCTCTTTTTCTCTGGAGATACTGTTGTTTTCACAATCTATAAAGGTCCAAGGAAATCTTCTCAATCTTCTTTACCTTAGTCAGTTGCAAACTGTCAATTTAAACACTGTGTGTGAGGGCATCAGAGTGGTGAATCAGTTGTGAGGGACCACTCTGCAATGAATGCCCAACACCTAGGATAGGCGGTTTATTTAGGCTGGGGAAAGGTCAAATTAGCACGTACCCAACTTGGGAGTAAATCATGGGAAGGGAGGGAAAAGAAGGCCAGGGCATGCAGAATGAGGCTTCTGTTGTCCCTTGTTAGTTTGTCTGAGGAATATCCAGGTCAGAAGCAGCCTTACGTGTCTCTCATCCTCCAGCCTGACTGGCATTGAAAGTGTGCTGAGACTTCTGAAACATCTACTCATTTTGTATGGGTAGGAGCTCTGTCAGTCAAGGGCAGCATGGGAGACACTTTCATTCTGATTTGGGCTGAGCAACTTATTTGCAGAACGGTGCCACTCAGCCAAAAGCACCACGAGAGGTCCATTGCCCATTCAACAGGTATGTCTAGGGGAGCCATGAAAATCTAAATGGCAACTAGATGATACTTGTGGAACATCCTTTGAACATCTCTGGTGTTAAGGCCTTTGTTTTAGGGTTCTTGAAATGATGCAGAGTGTCCCACTTAGACAGTTGGTCTAATCTGAAGCTGGCATTGCTTAGTTGAAAGAATCCTAAAACTCATTGCCTTGTCATTTCCTCTTCTGCCATGTATTTTTAGCTATTGATTCTGTTCTTTATCTTTTCTATATCTCTTATGTTAAAGCTTTAATGCTTTCTCCTACCCATTGGATGCTTTTCTAAAAGTATTTTGTTTAGTCCTAAATATTTCACATCATGATGTGTCTTAGCTCTTAACACCAACCTAAAAAGAGTGTATGGGTATATAATGGAAGCCACCCAGTATATGAGCCTTCGATCTAAACAACTATCTATCCTAGGCTAAAATATTCAGAAAGTGCTGTTGAATACAAGTGCTTTGTTTTTACTGGGTATGTGAAACACAAATTTACTTTTTAAAGGTTTTTATTCTTTTCTTTTTCTAAGAACTCACTGAGTTATGCAGAGCTTATTCCCTAGTAAAGTGAGTTTAGGATTTCTGCCTTTTGTGTATATGTGCATGGTAACCTTCTGCTATCAATTTTTTGTATTTGGAGGTTAGCCCCAGTTCACCGCATCCTTCTGACTGGCTAAACTTAGTCTCTGTTATGCTCCAATCCCCTAAACGCCTCCTTTTCTATAGCCCCATCCTCTTAAAATAGCTTCACTTCTACATCTTTTGGTCTATTTTTTGTTTCCTCATTTTACTTCCATACTCACTTCTTGAATCCCTGTTTCTTTTCAGCTAAAAGAGCCTCTACAGCTTTTTCTAATATAAATCCAGCTGCCCAAGAGATGGTTATTCCGCATCTACACTTAAAAGTGAAGATGTAGTGTGTAGCGAAATTGAGGATGGGTGTGGGTGATTGTTTTGCCAAAATGTGCAGCTTCTAGGTGGAATCTGCAGCAGCAGCAGTTAGCATGCTCTTATTTTTAACTCGTAAACTTCGCCAAATTAAGTATGGAAGCTACTGATAGGCTCTACATATGGAACTAGAAAATGGCACTTTTCTCCATTTGCTTTTCTGACCGTAACCACGTTTTCTTACCGTCAGCACTTCCACTATAAACTCTTTTTGTCAGAGGTTTATAACACAAATGTAAAGATTTGCTATGGGCTAAATCTCAATCCAAGAGTAAATGTTTATACCAATTCTGAAAACAATCAGCTTGCCCATTTGTAGTTATGCATGTGTTCATCATCTGTTATTGCTTGTCCAATGCTCTGTAACTTCTGGAAGGAAAAAAGAGACATCTGGAGGAAGGGGGGAAATGTTTTTGCTATCCTGCAGATATAGAGCGTGTTCTCCTGAGCTGTTGAATGAGGTACTGCATAAATGTCTGTTTTTTCAGTTTATAGCTAAAACTTTCTGATGGAGCTGGTCAGATTATCCACCGAGGACAATTTATCGCTTTTACTGCTTGTGAATTATCTGGGCTGGCTGAATCTGGAGATGGGCAAATTATTCAATGTGAATAATTTATCTGATCAGCTTAGCTTTTTATGTATCATGATTTATTTGCAGGCAGGTGATGATTCTTACGAGGGTATTCATTACTTGCAGTTTTTCTCCAAATAGTTCCGTAAGCGAGCTTTAGACTATGGTTTGCTCTTGATTGGCTTTCAGTGAACAACATAATTAATCACCTCCGTCACATGGCATGTTTCTTGCTACTTCACTGGCTGATCTAAGCAAAGGATCGGCTCCACGAGGTGGTGAATGCTTCCCTCTGTGAGGGAGCCTTTCCAGACCCACTGAAAGAGGCAGTTATTAAACTGCTTCTTAAAAAACCATCTTTGGATCCAGCCAATATGGTCAACTATTGCCCAGTCTCAAATCTCTCATTCTTGGGCAAGGTGAGTGAGCAGGTGGCCGCTGAACAACTCCAGGCACACCTGGAGGATGTGGAGCCTTTGGATCCTTTCCAGTCAAGATTCAGGCCTCATCGTGGGTCTGAAACTGCCTTGGTCACGCTGGTTAATGATCTCTGGTGGACTAGGGACAGAGGTGAATACTGTTTCCTAGTTCTGCTGGAGCTCCCAGCGGCCTTTGATGCCATTGACCGTGACATCCTTCTGACCGTCTAGAGGAGCTGGGAGCTGGGGACACAGTTATTCAGTGGTTCTGCTCTTTCCTCCTAAGCCATGTCCAGAAATTGGTGTTAGGGTATGAGTGTTCAGACCCCTGGGCTCTCACTTGTGGGGTGCCTCAGGGCTCCGTCCTCTCCCCCATGCTTTTTAACATCTATATGAAGCTGCTGAAAGAGATCATCAGGGGGTTTGGGCTGGGTTCTCATCAGTATGCAGATACCCTGCTCTATCTCTCTTTTAAATCAGAACCAGTGAAGGCGGTGAATGGCCTGTGTGAGTGTCTGGAGGTGGTTGGAGGATGGATGGTGGCTAACGGATTAAGGTTGAATGCTGACAAGACAGAAGTATTGTTTGGGGGGGACAGGGGGCAGGCAGGTGTGGGGGACTCCCTGGTCCTGAACGGGGTAACTGTGCCCCTAAAGGACCAGTTGCACAGCCTGGGAGTCATTTTGGACTCAAAGCTGGCCATGGAGGCACAGATCATTTCTGTCCAGGGCAGCTGTCTACCAGCTCCATCTGGTATGGCAGCTGAGACCCTACCTGCCCGCAGACTGTCTTGCCAGAGTGGTGCATGCTCTGGTTATCTCTGGCTGGTACTACTGCAATGCTGCTCTACTGGAATAAACAGGCACAGTCCACTGAAGCCTTTTGCCTTCTCTCTAGCAGGAGGATTTATCCTTCACACCAGACTGCCTAACCAACCTTGTGTGAGGTTGGTGATGATTGAGTCACCCAGTTAGATTCCTTACCAGCTGGCAGCAACCAGCACCTTAAATTGACCCTGACCTGACCCTACTGAAATAAGTAGGCTTTATTCTTATTGGAATCCTGATTTTACCTATGGGCTCTGAGCTTTCATGATCAAAAGCAAAATTGAAAAATCCCACTGTTGGCATCGTGCATGTGTTTCTCTGCATACTGTTCACAAACAGCAATAGAATCTTGTTCATTAGTATTGTCTGCTGTGATGATGCTTATACACTGCAGGTTGCCCAGATAATAAAGCACTAGAGTAAATATTAAGTACATTACATTTAAAGCACTTTTTTGTAACTATAAATATAGAGTGAATTTGAAATGAATATTTTAAAGATAGATTTACATAGGTTTAAGCCAGTGGTTATGCCTTCATAGCACAGAGACACAGAGTAATTAAGGTGATCTGTTCTGTTGCTCCATCTTCAGCTGATAAGAGTTAGCAAGCTCTGGAGGCCTGCAAAGCTCTCCTTCAGGCAGAAAGGAAAGCAGATTGAGAATAAAAGCCTTGCGAGGCTTTACTCCTAGTGATTGAAGTTTGTCCAACAAAAGCATTCATTTGTACCTTCTTTCACTTTACCTCTCTCATTCTCTGGAACCATCACACAGTAATAACATCTGTATCCTATTATACAGTAGAAGTAGAACAGAGTAGCACCACACTTCAGAACTCATGGGACTTGGGCGTCATCTAAAATGACAGTGTGCATCACGTATGAAGCAGTCCTGCCTACTCACAGGGGATAGTTATGTCCTGGTGTGGCGTAAATTCTATCTCCCAGATGAGAAGACCAAAAAAAAAAAAAAGGGTACACTTACAGTTTGTTTGCTGGTACTAATAGGGAAATGAAGCTCCAAAATGTTTAATTTGGGAGTGGAAGTAGAGAGACATGCATCCCTGCACAGACACTGAATGCCTGGAGTGGGCAGCAAGACTGAACCTCCTCTCAAGGGTATGTGCATACAGTACAATGTGCATGCAGACAAGAGTCCATATACCTGTAATTTGCATACTAGCCACACAGAAGTTGTAGAGAGGCTTGGCTGAAAATACAGAGGCCAATCCAGAGCCTGTCATCAAGATGCAGTTCCCACTTCCATACTTTCAACATACCTGTTCGTCATCTGGCAGGGCTATTATTCTCACATGGATTTCTCCCAAACCTTACATTGTGGAGGTTCCATCTTACAATGAATATTATTGTGAGTTGTGGGTGCCAGGGTTTGTGGGTGCCAAATTCCCCAAATTTCTGGATTTAGTAAGTTTTAGAATTTAACCAATGCTTAGAGAGTTAAACTGGAAGTCAGAGTTTTAATAGCTGGACTCAGCTTTCTGTGGCCTGAGAGATGGGCTGTTGACAGAGAACAAAGACAGGGAGATGGGGCATAAACAAAGGCTGTGTGCCACCCTGAGCTCTGAGTGAGTTAGCAGAGTAGGGTTTAGGATTGCAGTGGCTGTAATTTGACCCAGGGGGGAGAGATTGCAGTCTGTAAAATGCACCAAGCTGAGCAGGGGGACAGAGAGTCAAGGCTGATTTCTGCCAGCATTCAAGACTGTGTCCATGGTAGAAGCAGGAACTTTGGAATTCATATTCCTGAGGTTGACATTCCACCCACAATTTTTGGCTGGGCTTAGTTACCATCCCTTGTTTGGCATAACAAGCAAGGATTGGTACATGACACGCCCTGACATAATTTTGAAAGAGACATTCTGCTACTCTGCGTCATCGACAACTTTTAACTGCTCACCCCTGGCAGAGTATACCAAAAGGTGTCCCTGCTGGTCATCAGAATTACATTTTAGCCTCACTGGCTTCTCTGTTTGTAGGCTCCTAGCTACTTCTACATATGTTTTGTCATTAGCAGAGAGGTACTTCCAGAGTTGCCACATCCTTTATTTTATCTTACCCCCAAGCAGGAGGAATTAAAAAGCTGCAGGGATTAATCTGAGGTAGGGGAAATATTTTAGCAGCCCGCTGCTGTGTTTAAGCAAGGATCCAGTTCTTACCTTTCCTCCTGCCTCTCTTTAGAAGCTTTTGTAGCACGAGCAAGTAGCTTAAGCAGGGAGTAAAACTAGTGCACGCTAGGCCGATGCTTAGTCCACTTTGGGCTGCTAATTCAGACCATTTTATTCCATCAATTCAATATAAAGCAGGTAGAGAAACAGCAGTTACCTAAAGGAAAATGAGCTACTGGTTCCCGCCCACCAGCTAAGGGTAACACTGGTCCAGTCCTAACTCAGTTCCTCAGTTCATCCTCTACTTGTTCCTGAAACAAAAAGGAGACAAAAATGGAGGCAAAAGCAAGATTGAAGCTCACTATGTTTGTGTTGAACTTCCAGAAGTAGAGGCTAGTATGGGAGAAAACAAGTGACCAGTCAGGGTCCTAGTCTCTTCAGGCTCCTTATGTACACATGGGCCGGGGATACTTAACACAATGTAGAGGTCATGGAAGTCACTTTAAAGGGCAAACTTGAGAGGATATTTCCATTCTTCCTTGCCAGGTAGGAGGAAAACAGCCCTTTGTTGAAGGAAGTGTAGATCCCATATTTCCTAATGTTTCCTCCATAGTGACATAGAGTACAGGGAGCCAACGGGCTGCTCTCCAGATGCTGGACTGCTACTCCCATCAGCCCCAGTTAGCATGGCCAATAGTCATGGATGGTGGGAGTTGTAGTCTAATAATATCTAGATGGTACCACATTGAATAGCCCTGTTATATAAAATCTCTGGGTAAATACAGGATTATTATTGAGAACCCTGCATTGCAGGGGGTTGGACTAGAGACCCTCAGGGTATCTTCCAACTCTACAATTCTGTGGGTTTTTTTTTTTTTTTTAATTAACAGGGTCAGAAGATTCAGGGCTGGTTTTTCCTTTATGTGCTGCAATTTTTTTAAAATTATTTTGTAAACAGGAGGAAATGAAAATTTCTAGTATCGGCAAATAAATAAGCAATTACAATGTTAAGTAGCCACCTGGGCCTGGAGGGGTGGGAGAGTCTCTTCCTTCCCCCCCCCCCACCTGCTCGTTCTTCTGGGCTACCATCAGTTAGGATACAATTGGGTTGTCAAAAAAATGTTTTAATATATGCATTAGTCCAGAGCTATGTGTGAATAGAAATACTAATGATAATAACAACACTTTATATGTATGTAGTGATATTCCTGGATGGTTGAAGTGCTCCTCATACATATATAATCTCTGTTACTATTTTCTCAAGTTTGTGATACACCTTCTGCAGGTATATTGGAAAACAAAGAAGGATCAGTCCTTTTTTGTTGTTGTTGTTATTCTGCAGATGGCTATCATTTATGTGAAACTTGCCTTTGCCACCAAGGTCTCATGTGCAGTCTCATTTTGAGAGCTTTGAGGAGGTTTTGGGTCTGTGTGCTAGAAAAAAGAACATGCCCCACGTCGTAGCCAAGTCATTATAAAGAACATTTTCCCCAGATAACAAGTATTAGAACAAACACGTATGAGCATTAGCTAATGCAAATCCCAATTCATTTGTTGGGCTAAGTTATTTTCAGAGGAGGGGGAGGGGAAATTAGCAGGCGCCTCTACTTGGTGCCTAGAAGCCAAAAAACAAAGCTCACTGCAGAAGTGGATGGGGGGAGAATAACACCTCCGCTTTGGTTTATATGGGTTGCAACATATATATTGAATACTGGCAGTGTCTGGCAGATGAATAACTGGATGTTCTTAAGCTGCATCAGAGTTATGAAGACACATTGAAATGAATCGGCATCTTCTCAAATATAATGGGATGGTTATAGACTTTGCCATCTACAGAAGGCTTTTGATCCAGCAGAGGGATCTTGCTGGTGGCGTAGGAGAGTGACTTTTGTCTGTCTTTCCTCCGTCCCTCTATCACTACCCACATTTCCCCCATGCTGCCTCAAACCTTGGACCCTGGTTGTGTGCACTTGATAAAAGGGTTGGTCACCATTGGTATGGTTGACCGATAATAGCTATCCTTCCTATATATATATATATTTCATTAAAAAGGAAGGGAAGAAAGAAAGCAAATCTCAAAAAACTGATACCAATATATTAGAAATGAGGCATAACTAATTGAAGCAAACTCTTGTTTGGAACCAGGTCAATATTAGGTGGAATTATCTTAGATGCGAAGTGTTTTTACTGGGAAAGGGTAATCTGTACTCTTAACAGGGTGTGTTATTGTGGGACCCAATCCTTTTGCTAACAAAGCAGTGGGGTTTTATGTTTTTTATTTGTCAGAATTGGTGCAAAACTAGGCTTTTTAAAGATTGGCACATTTTTCAAAATATGTTTGTTCAGTTCCTCTCACTTCGCTTCCCTTTATTCTGTTCTTTTTAATCCATTCATAGCTGGGGTAAGAAACTCAGGGCCGTAAATAAATAAATTACTTGCTGTGTTCAGTTAAAAAAGCTTGTTTTTCTTTGTAAGAATGAGCAAGAGGGGGGGGGCGTGTGCGTCTGTGCGCGTGCACAAGATCAGTCCTCAGGTGGAACTGTGGTTCCTATGCCTTTCGTTCTCGAAGCTGTTATTCTGGAAGGGAATGGAGGCAGCTGTGTTTACAGCTCAAGTCTTGGCATACATTTACCAGAATCTATTATTCATATCATTCAGTATCAGGGAGAGATCTCAGGCCACCTGTCTATCTGACAAATTCACCCTTTTGTGAGCTTTCTGTTCATAGCAAATTATGTTCACATTGATGAATTGAGTTTTTATGAGCATTGCTAACTAACATTCTCACAGAAGGCCAGGGGCAATAGACTGCAAGTGTTTCTGGTCCACAAGTAAATGTTAAAACAGAAAAAAAAAATCCTGCCAGTATTTAAGGACAATTTGCCATGAAGGAATAGTTAAAACATTTGGCAGTCCCTTCATATTTATAAATTCAAAGCTGTCCATAAATTATTGCAAATACTCTGCTTATAACAAACAAAAACAGGGTAGAATGCTGTCTGTGGTTTCTTCCATAGTATTAAAAATGTTGTGTGTGGGGTTTTTTTTAAAAAAAAGATAACTTGTGTCCAGCAGAAATATTTTTTATTTTTATCAAAATATACATGGGATTGAGACATCTAATGCAGTCTGCAAGAGAATACTTTAGCTGTGCCTCTGTAGTACAAAGAACAAACATTAAGAGACTCTATTTCACAATTTGATGTGTTAAATGAAAAGACAAGAATGGAGAAGGTATGGTCCTCTTCAGCAGGAAATAAAAATGCTCTCTGTCCAAATTGTAGTAAAAAAAACCCGGTACACAAGGAAAGCCATCCAAAGTTAAGTACCATTGAAACTGGGAGTCAGATAAGCACAAAATGAATCATTTCTGGTGCCAGTATGTGCAGATCTATTGGTATTTTGTGCCAATGAAACTCACCTTTTGCCACTAAAACTCTCAGATTTTATACAGTTAAGCCTGTTATGATGCATAACTTAGAAGCTCAGCCTTTTGAATCCTGGGACTTTTTTGGGGGGGGGGATGTTCAGGAGACTAGAAACTAAACAACCTTGAAATCCTCAGGTTTCAAAGATCCAAGCTACATGTTATCGGTGCCTTTTAAAAACACATGAGGGGGAACAGCAGCTAGGGAAAAATCGGAGGCAGGGAAAGGAGAGGAGACCCCTCTCTCCACTCCCTTTTTCACATGTGATAGTTCCTACAAAATGTGGCACATCCTGTTCTAACTCTTACCAGGTTACTGCTGCACTCATTTGTGTATAGTTTGGACCTAAAGGCTAAATTTCAGTGTGAAATTCGGCACATATTAAAACACTGTAGGAGATTACTTTCCCCCCAGAAGGTTTGTCCCAGCTTTCATCCCAATCCAAAGAAACTACATTGGGGTATCTGAGCCAGGGGTGCTCATTATCTTCCTACCACAAATTAGTGCTAAAGAAGAAGTGATGGAAAAGGAAGGCCTAACCACATGCACCTGTGTGGCCAAACATATCCTATAGCAAAGATACGGTGGCTAAACAGGCATGTCAAGAGAAAGCTATGCCTACATGTTTTCTGGAGTGGTATTTTTTCTATATCATTCAGCAACACATTGTTATTTTTTCATTTTACATGTAGACTCACTTAAGGTGTTGAGCAAACTGGCTGGGAAGAAGGTATTGCAGATGCAACTTGCAACATAGAAATGGCAGGCAGAAAGATGGTACTTGACCCTTTCCCCCAGCCCTGTTCTCTACAGCTCCCCCTGACCAGTTGCTTTTCTCCCAGCCAGGATCTGAGCACTTATTTGCCATGTCTCCTGAAAAAGTGGCAAGGGGGTATCAGTGGACAGGAGAAGAGTTCAATACTCCCTTTGGCCTCTACTTCAAATAACCCTCTCCCTGTCCCTCCCCCATCTGCTCTAGAACTACTTGTGTTTGCTAAAGCAATGGTACTTGCCTAGTCCAGTCCAGACTAAGTGTTATTAATTTGCCTATTAAAGTTGTTCTACCTAGAGCCTAGGACTTGCCAATCAGAAGGTCGGCGGTTCCATTCCCTGCGACGGGGTGAGCTCCCGTTGCTCGGTCCCAGCTCCTGCCAAACTAGCAGTTCGAAAGTACGTCAAAGTACAAGTAGATAAATAGGTACGACTCCGACGGGAAGGTAAACGGCGTTCCCGTGCGCTGCTCTGGTTCGCCAGAAGCGGCTTAGTCATGCTGGCCATATGACCTGGAAGCTGTATGCCGGCTCCCTCGGCCAATAAAGTGAGATGACCACCGCAACCCCAGAGTCGGCCACGACTGGACCTAATGGTCAGGGGTCCCTTTACCTTTACCTTGCCTATGAAATGCAAAGTGCTTAATAAAGAATAATGCATATCAAACCTAAGTCATGGAGAGGTGGGAAGTTGTAGGAGTCCTCCAGACAACCTGTATATTGAACATTCAACCTGCTTTTCTTAAACAAATCATAACAGTGGTTAGACTATATCTTGTCTTTACAAAGCATTTATTTTGATTTGTTTGTGGGACAGTTTTACGAGAATAAGCACTCATCCTTATTTGTTTACAGGGTATTTATACGCCTTCCTGTTAATCATCTGTTCTTCCCACACTTTTCGGTGCATTTTCTTATCACTTTCCTAACTGCAGAAAGTCTAGTTTTTGGTTTTAGTACATTTGTTGCTCTAAGTAAACAGAATGCTTTAATTCTCTTTAATTGTGCAAACTAAAATTTCTGGGATGCACTCGAATCCCTCCTGCAAAACAGTGGCATTCGAAAATTCTTGCAAGCAAGGGTGCATTTCCTGCAAATGAAGTTCAGAGAAAAGTAACAATCACTCATTCAAATGCTCTTATACCAACTTATACCAACTGGTTCTTACTGTTTTATAAATCTTGGAGATTTTCTAATTTCACATTTAAAAATTGGCTTAGAAGTATTCTAAACACATACACAAACAAACATACTTCTTATTGATTCTTATGCTCATAATTTTAAGACCTGCCCATTTCAGTGCCTTAAAGCTGTGTTTTCTACTTCTCATAGAAGAAAAGCAGAAAGTCATTTCCCATGTTGTTGTTTTCTAAGCTCCCATGGGTACTTGCTGAAGACAGTGGACATGAATGGCTTTAGAATAGAACAGAACAGAACAGAACAGAACAGAATAGTCTATGTTGCACGATCGAGGGTGGATATACTTGCTTCCCAGCTCTTATTCCACTTCATTGGCTTCCAAGGGCAGGAGGTTGAACTAGATGGCCCTCAGAATCTCTTCCAACTCTACAATTCTTTGCATTCAATCCCTGGTGTCTTCAGGTAGAGCTGGGAATGACTCCATCTTGATAGGCTGGAGCGCTGTTGCTAGTCAATGGCAACAATACTGAGTTAGTTGGACCAGTGGTTGGACTCATATGAGGATGGATAAACTGTGAATATTATGATGTCATTTTTCATTATCAACATATGGAGGAGGTAGAGGACTGTTGTTCTTGCCAGCTTTTACCAGAAGTCACAAATCAGCTCTGCTCAGGACAGGGGTACCACCAGGATCAAAGGACTGTGAGCAGAGAACCACTCCTAGAATGGGGCTTCCCTCCCTTCCAAAAAGCTATGCCTGGAGGTCAGGGGTCTGTCCAGAGAAGCCTTGAATGTGGTGCAGGGTGGGATTGCAGCTAGAGAGAATAATCTATAGGTCTCTTAAATACACACCTCTTACAGGAACAGCCATGCCTTCCTGCTGTACCATTGCACTGTTGGATACAAGCTGAAGAGTGCAAACCAGGGCTTCTGGTTTTCTAAATGAATCCAGAAAACCATTGTGCTTTTCTGCTTGCAGAATAGCAGTTGCCATTTCACTTGCAGAACAACTTCTGATCCAAATGAGGTGTATGCTACCATGAAAGAAGGGGAGGGTTAAGAGCCCTCCAAAACAGCAAGGGAAGTGGTACAACGAGGCTGCAGGGGAAAAGGAGAATTCTAGAAAATTATCTCCTCTTCTCTTGCATTGACCCACTGGATGAAAGGCCATTTCACCCTAGATGTTTTTATTTGATGTCTGATCTGAGGTGGGGGTAGAGGCATTATTAGCAAATGATGGGTGTTAGGAACAGATTATATCTTCATGCACAATGTTCTCCAAGAGACTAAAGCGCTAGCCCCTTGTCTGAATAGAAGTAAATGGGAATAACAGGAGTTCTCTGGACAGCTTGGTAACTTGCATACCAAAGCATTTCAAATACAAGAGAAAGCAGTTGAAAGTTTGGCGCTAATGCTGGCAAGTTCTTTTTTTTTCCCATCACCCATGCGCTAGGTATCTTCAGTGGTGTCAAACAAATTTGTAGAACTGGTGATTAGCTGCCCAAAGAGCATAATGTATGCATTATTAATTAAAGAAGGTAAGTTTGGCTAATTGTCATTTCTATACAGTAGCACTGCACTAAGATACATTTTAACAATCTATAAATAATTGATAATTTTTTTTCTTTCATCTTCCTTCCTAGTTTGCATAAAACTAATGACTTGGTAAATGTTACTCACTTCAAAATATTCCGCTGCTCCCATGAAAATTAAACTAGCAGTGTAACCTTAGCAAATAAGGAGGGTTCCCCCCCATTCCTTTTTATTGTAGATGAAGAAAGGAAATGTAACAAAATTCAGATTCTCTGAAATCCAAATGGTTATCGTAAATGCAGTACATTAATAGGTTTGACGTACCGATTTTTTAAAATTCAGAAGAGCGGAATTCCCCCCCCCCCACTCATCAAACTCTTCAAAATGGTCAGCGGTGTTATTTGTTCCACATTAAGCAGGATAAGGCTATGACACAGACAAGCCCACATGCGCAAGCAGTGATAGATCAAGAAAGCCTTCACGATGAAGTCAAAGTATTTTTCAATACTTATCAAATGACTGCATGCATAATCCCATAAATCAAGTTAGCTTCAGATTCAAAATTCTTCATAAATAGAGTGTTTTGGTATAGTTTCTAGCTGCTTGCTTAATATGATTATGATACCTTGCTGGTTCCTTGAAATGAAGGATTTACCCCAGGAAAAGTACAGTCATTTGCTTAGGTCTCTGTTATTTTTACAAATCCACAACCTGTCAGTCTACAGCGCTATTGCAGTAGGGCTTACTCTTTAATTTTCTGTGCAACTAAATACATTCCCAGAGTTATTGATGGTAATATAATTTCCCTATTCATTTTGTGTGGGGTATGATGTTAATAAAATCTACAATCTATGCATTGTCTATAATTTCAATATGGTGGTGGCATGGTTTAAGTCTATACAGATGCTTACGTGTGCCTCATTATTTTTTAAAAAAAAGTTGTAAGGACTGCTTCTGTGACCTTTTTTTCTCATTTTAACCCTACTGATATGTCACCCATGGCAACCTTAAACCGATTTTAATAGAGTCTATCCTATTATTCATTTAAATTGAGGTGCAAGAGCACTTAGACCAGAGAAATTTGCATTCTGCAAATGGGGATTTGATGAGCAAAAATGATAAGATATATGTTGTATAACATGCTCTGTTTTGCTAGCAAATAAACAGCTCTTGAAATTGATAAACTTCAGAATATTTTATCCTCAAATGTTTGTACATAAATGATTAAAATGCATTAGCAATTCTGCTTTAAAAAAAAATAGGGGAAACAACACAGTTGTGTTGCTTAAATTTGTAATTAACAAATTTATTACTAATTCTGCTCAGTTCTTTAATATGCTGCATTCCTGAAGAAGAACATTAATACACAATGGCAGAAAGAAGCTAATTTTAAGACTTTGGAGAAATGAATGTCTTTTAATGCTGTGTGTTTCTCTTATCTACATGCCACATTATTGTAATAAGTACATTCAGGAATAATTTCTTTTCAAATATTTTTACAAATCTTGCTCTTATTTGCATGCAAGTAAGTTGTCAGCTTAAATCTTTGAAATGCAAAATATATCTCATTTCTATATTTCATCAAGGAGCCTTTCATGTTTAATAAATTACAACTTAGATCCTCCAAGACTTTGTTTTTCATTAACTAAAAGCAAAAGGATACATTTAAAATCTTAATCACAACCTGCAAGGGTATTTGCATGTTGCTGATATTTGTCTTGATGGAACTTTTAATATTTGCAAACTAATCAGTATAGCAAGGTTATACCAATATTTTTTTCCCCCCAGACAATAAATGTTCCCACATTTCAGCCTTCTCATTGCACCAGGTTGTTCGAGCTGGTTAAAACTTAACCCTGATGGAATGAAAAGATTCACGTGGATTCCTTTGCCATAAGAGAATAACCAGAAAAAAGGATAGTAGTTGAGAAGTCCTCTAAGCGAGTTCAGAAGATATTTTTAAAAGGAAAGAACTCACACATCTGGATTCAATCTGTGGAAATTACTACTCTCTGATCACATGTTGGATAGTGTCATTAAGGAGGCCTAGCAAATAAGGCAAAATCCACTCCTACCCCACCCTGATACTCAATAACAGTAGGAACCGATGAGCATCTGTCTCATGTACGGTTTGACCCTCAGTTTAGCTAAACATTCTAGCTCATCTTTCAGAGGGGCTACTGCTGGTCTCTTTGTAATAAGGTGGGTCATCTCATCTTATCAGAGACAGAAAGCCTGACAGCTGGCACCATTTCCTGATCCTCGTGGACTCTGGGGGCAACAGCACTATGACGTTACAAAAAAGAAAAGGGGGGGGGGAGAGGCAAACTTTTGCTGAACTCCCTGCTCTGAGACCCTCGCTTAATCTCCCTCCCCACCCACACCCCTACTCCTGTGCCAAATGATTTATTTATTTATTTGCCAAACCAGTTCAGAAACAGGCAACTTAACATGGCAGGTAGTTAAACTGATGTACCATGCATGTTGTTTTGTGAGCTAACAGGTTAAATATGGCTTTGCTTTAAGTTTCCCCATCAAATTCGTTTTTATAGAGAAATCTCTGAAAGCAGAAGGGGTTGAGGGAGGGTGAGGTAAAAAGAAATAAATCATTGTAGTCTCAGGAACAGTAATCCTTGTTGAGGATTTTGGCTGATTGATATAAATAACATCGTCCCCGCCATCTGTCCGAAGAGGGACCTTTCCAGTTAGTGTTAAGCTGCAACGGCAGAATAATTAATGAATGGTGTCCTTTGTGCTGGTAATAAAGACAAGACAAATTATGTTATAATCCAACTGCTGCTCATTTGTCACAGCCAAATAAAATGTCAAATAAAAGTGAGGGGGGCCCAGTGTTTGTTTAATGGACTGCAAGCTACCTGTTCGTATTATTGACAGACAACTATAGTATAAGTTCTGGATGTAGAGAGCAATGAAATGCTGTGAGGAATATTCAGAGAGAAACTCATACACATTTTTTTTTTTTAGGGCATGGCAGAGCAGAGGAAGAAAACGTTCACAGCCTTAAATTAATGCAAGTCTTAATTATATAGCTATAATACCCCTTTTTCCTCTGAGGAAGGTTGGTTTATATTACACACTGCAGAGGAAATTGTGAAGTGGGAGTGTGTGTGTGGAACTGACAACTCCACAACAGCCCCGATGCTGCAAATCTGTAAGAATTTGGTTGCGTTCTCATCTCCCCCTTCCAGGACAGACATATTCATCCAGTTGCTAGGAAAACCAAATAATGAAAACATAGCTGGGATTTAGCAAAGTCCCATCGGGAATTACCTATGATAGAGGGCAGGGCTGTACTTCCTCAGAACATGCTCCTGCTGTAAAAATTCACAAACCTGGCATTCATACAGGCATCTGTCGCTTGCTCTAATGCCAGTTCATAGTATACATACAAACATCTGCTTCCATGCACAAAGGGATACAGAACGCTTGACAGGTCTGTGTTAGCAGGGTTCGCAATGCCAGTTCTTTATGCAAAAACCCTAATGCTTCCCGTCAAGCCATTAGAAGTGATACAATCAGCCCAGGCCCCATTAAGCCATCAGTGTCCACCTGTGATAAAGATGGCCATTTGTTTTCTTAAAGCCCACTTAATGTCTGCTTAACTCAATTTGTCAGGAAATGTAGAACAATTTCCTCACAGCCTGAAATTTGGTAGTGGTTCAAAGTCAAAAGGCCAGGTCTAGTCTTATTCAAATGATATAATAAACAGTCTTCAAGTCTAAATCTGCCCTGGGGAAATGCTGTTTACTTTGTTTGTTTGCTTTCGGAAAAAAGAAATAGAAAAAAGAAATGAGAGAACAGAAGAATAAAATTAGTGTGCCTCTTACTATTAAAAATCCTATTGTTTCTGGGTCCTTGAATTGGCCTTTTTTAAAATTACATAAAACTTTTTGAAGCAGCATATTTTCATTTTAATTTATTGCCACAGAAAAGTGTGCTGAATCGGTTTTAGTCATATTATAGTCCCCAGATGCTTCTGCCACTACTGGGAATTTGTACAGCTATTTTTATACATTTTCTAAGAGACTTATTAAACTACTTTATGTTTTTAAACAAATACAAATATATATTTATTGGTTTTTTTTATTTTTATGAGCCCTTCATAAGGGTCAATATCGTGGGATTTAATGCTTCTCCTAAAGAGGGGTTCTCTATTCTGAATGCAACTCAGCCTTTAGTTTTTCACGTATAAGTAGAACTTCTGAAAATAAGTAGGGATGCATTTCCCTGAGACTTAGGTAGATTTCTTCTCCTTTAACCCTTTTCCATTCAGTCATCCTGCGGATCTGACACAGCTCTTTGAAAAGGCAGGAATGAATCCCTGTGAAAACGGGGGGGGGGGGGCGTTCATTCAAGAGCTGAAGGGGGAGGAGATCTGAGATCCCCATCAAGCAAACACATTCTAGTTGGCGGATTGCCTTGCCTTGCCTTGCCTTCTCATGCTCCCATCCTTTTATGCCTGGGAAATAAGATGTGGATTTATTCTTGCAAGAGGCATGAATCAGTATTAGGAAGGCATGAAGACTTGCTTGGAGATAGAAATACCTTGGCCCCAAGATTAAATACATTAGATTAAAACAAGTGCTATGTTCTTGTTCGTTATCTCTCTCTCTCTCTCTCTCTCTCTCTCTCTCTCTCTCTCTCTCTCTCACACACACACACACACACACACTCTCTCTCTCTCTCTTCCCCTAGGGTGAAAGGTTTTTATTTGTAGCTACAGGGAACATGCAAAAAGAGAATGTGGGACATGGATTAATATATTTTCATACTATTTTTGGTTTTAGAAATATTTCGAGAGCGGGGAAACTATTTGGCCATTTTTGTTCCTCTGGGAGAGAGAGAAAAAAATCAGGCTAAAGACTTCCAATACACAGTCTCTGTTGGCTTTAACTGCTTGTTAGGGAGGTGTGTGATAGCCTCAAGTTGTGCATTTGCCGAGAAAATATCACACTATCCAGATGTTCGAGTCTGCTCTTTCTGTGCACGCAGAAAACCATGCACAAAACTGAAGCCGAGCAGAAAGCACCGACCAGGAGAAAAGAGGGGAGCAGAATTGTTTCTCAGTTAAAAGCGATGAAAGCTAGTTACGAAGCAGGGTAATATCTCTTAGGATTTTCAGCTTTACATTATCACAGTGTGGTGAAATGAGCTGGTAGTGGTATATATAGCAAAACCCCTCCTTCCTCAGAAAGAACCCTCTGTGAAAAAGACAAGAGTTGGCTTTAGGTATTCCAAGCAGAGAGAGGCTTATTGCGTGAGATGCTGCTTCTGTTATAATTAGGGTCCAGCAATTCCCCCCCCCTTCCCTGTTTGCCGTTACTTGCTGCTACATATTGCCTGTAATGTATGGCACTGTTAAGGGAAAAAAATTGGAGTCAAAGTGACTGGAAAGTTAGGTCTGCTCTGTGGCACTGTGAGATTGTTGACATCTGCCGAGGTTGGAGAGCTCAGTAAGCAGGAAATGGAGTGTCACTCTGAGTGGTAGTTTACCATTATCCTGGCATCCTAATGAAGTGTCTGCAGTGCACAGAGCTTCTGGATGGCATCTTAACGCACGGCTAAGCAAAAGCACTTCTCTCCTTGTCACTGTCATCCATCTGCCTGCACCCTACTGTAGCCAATGGGATGGAACCATGCTACAATGTGCTATAAGCCATTTAGAGTTGCACATTGCATAATCAGTCCCATCAAATATGTAAAAAAATGACGATTATTGGTTATTTTTCTCAAACGATGGCACCTGGAGGTTGAGACATTAAAGTTTAACTTTTCTAAGTACTGTGAGCATGGTGCTTTTTTATTATTCCATTAATTCCACATATTTATTTGTTAAATGGAATAGAGTTAGAAATTCATTGTCTTAAGTCTTGCTAATGGACTGAAAAATATGTATGAATATTCATTGGAAAACTCCTCTCTCTTTATAAACCACATTTGGTGAACTGATCAATTGATAGTGTTGAAATATTTCCCAACATTTTAATTTTTTATTATATTTTTTGGGCGGAGGCATGAATAAAAAGCAAATCAATTCATATCTTAACTTATAAGTTAATGGTGTGTGTGTGTGTAATCAGTCTGTTTATGTTGTAAACTTGATATTGTGTATAATGGATGAATCAGATTTGGACTGCTGACATTTAGCCAAAAGAAATGATAGATTAGGTGGAGAAACAGAAATGTCTGTGTTTCTATTTTTGTATCCTTTTGACCATCTATATATTTTATCTCTGTTTATACATCTTTATACACACACACACACACACACACACACACACACACACACAATTACTACCGCTTAACAGAGTTCAGCTGGAATAATATGTGTTTTGTTTTAGCCAGATTTCACACAAGATGCCAGATTTGGGGAGTGGTTGAGGGAATATGTTTTAAGAGTCAGGCTGGCACAGAACTACTAAAACTGAGTAAGGGCAATAGAAATTGTCTAAATCGGATGTTTTATTTACATCCAAGAGGGCAGAGCATAATTTAGTTGCCTCAAATTTTTTCACAGACATTAAAACTATAGCAAACATACCAGCAGGGAAGCTTGCACAGCAGCACAGTGGGGGAGCTTGCAGAGCGTCTGCCCAACACTATGTCTGGTTGCAGCCAGCATCAGAAGCCTCACATTTTCTTTAGCACTCAAAAATCTCAACCTGGTTCGCTCCATTTTTATTTTTCAATAGAGGCAAATGAGGCAGGCTGACAGATGAAACGTGTGACTCAAAATATCCTCCTTAAGAAAAGGCATGCGTCTGTTTTATTTATTTAAAATATATTTTAAAGGTTAAAAACCTTTAAAGGTTTTCCTTGGAATAAAAGGGAAACACAATATGAAGCAATCCTAACCTAAATAGCAAGCGAGAAACATAAAGCAAGGAACAAGAGAGAGGCTTTTAAATAATAATAATAATAAAAATCTGAAAGAAGATGACAATACTTTCAATAGTTATGAAGCCTGGTGGAATACTCTTTAAAAAATTAAATAAATTAAACCACACTGAGGTGCAGCAGCACAGCACTCAAGGTCTTAAATCAGACAAAGTGTTGAGGTGAGCCATGAATGCCAGTTTAACATTAAACATGCACACACATTTTCTAAAGCCTCCTAGAAAAGACGAGTCGGTTGTGGGGTAAAATGACTCTGGGCCCATCAGCCATGAATAATGCAGCAGGGCTGAGGGAAGGGGAAGAGGTCAAACTCCATTACCTTGCAACATAATGAATTTATGTCAGGTTGGAATCATAGGTCCTATTCCTAGCAAATGGGAGTTATGAGAGATAAACTCTGGACTTCCTGTTCAGTAACAAAGTGGGATGCTATTAACATCCATGTCCATTTCAAATTAATTTTTGGAAGCATCATTTCTGTACTCAGAGTGTTTGCTAGACGCAGGAGTGTTAATGCTTTGTTTCTTCGTTCGTTTTCCACCACTCACTACCTACATGTGTTGTGTTTTACACACACAGTTCCAGTTGAAACCAAGGGGCCTGCCGTAAATGGGCAAAGTATTGAAGCCTACATTATAACATCCTTTTGTTTCCTCTGATTTTTATATGTTACATGTCAAAAATGAAAATGACACGCTTGGTGCAGTTAGCACATTTTGAATAATTCCTCTTGCTATAAGCTGTCAGTACTAAGATTGTGGTTCAAGAGTCACCTGTGGCTTTAAGCAATTTAGGTGCAACTCTTTTGGTACTGGGGAAAGCAAGCAGAGATTAAGAAAGCTGTTAGTGAGCTTGTGTGCTGTGGGAACAACAGGATGTGCCTTTGCCCCTTCTCCATCCTTTATGCTGCATGAATCAGTGAATGAATCAACATTGTTTTGCCTTCCCGGTGCCAATTTATTTTTTTTAAATCAAATTTTGTAATGTATTGTTTTTTAAACACACACACAGAGAGAGATCAGTATCAACCTTTCTAATGAAAGTATATCCAATATTTTCATGGAACTATAAAAGAGAGAGTGAGTGTTATGGCAAAAAGCCTGGCCTCAGCAGCTTTGTGGGGGAAATGGTGAAATGTGACTGTGATTTATAATGAGAAAAGGTATCTACAACATACAATTTTCTACCTAGCTGCAAATAATAATTCATAGTGATGTCCCTTCTAGATAAAATACCTTTGCTATGGAGGACCCATGTGGTAAGATGAGCATGATAAATGTCAGACCAGTGCAGGTAACGGCCTTACAAACCATTAAGATTAGCTCCCTCTTTTTCCCCCTGATGATAACAGTAACCATGCTGTGAGTCTATGTGGTAATAATATCTCAGTACTGATAAATGCCAGAGCCAGGCAGAGGTGTTTATCATTCCCAGTTCAGAAATGCTGACTAAAGGTACCACATGTTGCCTATTTTTCTTCTTTTTTTCAGTCGGATTACAATTAGCAGGGAAGTTGATTCATAAAACAGGGGAGTGCAAAATTACTTCTGTGCTTTAACAATGAATTAGCTGTTTTTCACCAGCTTTGTCAGTGCCTGTGCTTGAAACTAGAAAGCAATAAAGGCCATTTTACATTTGGAAGTGCTGAGATACATTTGGGGGGGGGGGGTGCAGTGGATCTTGTACTCTACACCATTTTCTCACTACCTCTTTCAGAATTTTTTTTTTCCTGATTCATTTTAGTCTAACGTGCCTCAGTTAACATTAAGTCAAACTGTGGAGTGAAATTGTGTGGCAAAGCATACAGTAAGCAGAATTCTTTGTTTGAACAAGGGCTTGGACCGTGTTTCAGGTGTACAGCTGACCAAATTAAGATCTGGTCTTTTACATTACATGGGGCCATCACATAGATTTGGATCAAGTCATGGGGTAGGGGGAATTCAGCCAACTCTGGCCTCCGTCTGCAAAAACACACACCTGCACCATATCTCATTCCCAAGAGATGGCTAATCTGCTACAAACAGAGCAGTGCAGGGGACTGCCGAGAAAGGGGGAGGGGTAAGAAAGCCATTTTTTGTGAATCTGTTCTGCAGATTCCAAGCCCTAGTAGGTTTCCCCACCTCCAATGGCAAACACCACTGCTATGGTTCATAGGACGGGACATTTACTATGTGGGCACTCCAACATGCAGGTCAAATAATTGTTGCAGTCCATCAAATCATCAAACAGCAAATATATAAATTGTCTTACAATGTGTCAAGTATCAAAAGATACCCAGATCTGTAAAATAGTTCACTATCAGTCAACACACATTAAAGCACTAATAATCCTCATCTCCACAGTTTAATAGGCTGCTATTCAGAATTTGTGATCAAATCTTAGTTGTATCCACTATGAATAAGGCTACTTTCTAGTTCACCCTTCTTATTAGAGTCGGTCATCTAAAAGATCATTTGAATTTTGCCGGCAATCAAGCCAAATTGGTCTAGGAGGCATCCAACTGAGCCACTTGGAGGAGCAGTCAACAAAATAAACCACAAATGCCTAAACCTACCACAAAGATCCTGAATGCTATGTGGAAATCTATTTAGTTGACATTCCTTTATTGCAGGGGGCTGGACTAGATGACCCTTGGTACCCTTCCAATCGGCTCTAAGACAATTTCTTGATTCTTTTATCATTTTGAAGCTTCCCATGGGATTACTCCCCCCCCCTTTTAAGAAGGAGCATTAAAAATACTTTTGCTGTAAGTAGCACACACAGAAGGGCAGCTGTGCCTTAGTCTTTTTCTGTGTGGAATTGCTGTCAAAAGATTTAGAAAGCATCGTTTTTGTTCTTGGGGCAGCTGGTATTTGCTTATTCTGCCTTCCCTAAAGAAAAACAGGAGAGAGAGGAGAGGGGGATCTTTATTCACTTTCATACTATATACATGACTTCTTAAAATCAAACACACACACAAAAAAATAATAATAGTTCCTCCAGACTGTTCGTCACTTCATACATTGCCACCATGTTTAGCACTTCACTGCAATGCTGCTGAAGAGAACTGAGCAGAGTTGTGATACACGTGGATTGCAAGTTGGCCGTTCACTCATCACATACGGTCATCCGTTCTATAGTCTCCGCCTTCACTCCATTTATTTGCTTTTGTTTCAGATTTATCCGTAGGTAGGTAAACAGTTACATAGATACATACCCACACCCAAGAACAAATAAATACTTTCCCATAAATCCCTCTGGTGGGGAAACTGTGGCCCTTCAGATGTTGTTGGACCTCAGACTTTCACCACCCCAGCTGACATGCCCAAAGGTCAGAGGTGTTCTAGCACCTTCTGGATAGCCACAAATTCTTCATCCCTCATCTAAGCCATTTATGCCAATCCTTCTTACATAAGGGACTGCACTGCAGTTATGAAACTATTGTAAGGTCTTCAGTGGCTTCCTGTACATATCTACCATGAGAAACATATCCGTCCCTTACTGTTTCAGGAGGAGGTTTTAAGCGATGAGATCAATTTATTTATTTATTTTTACTGCACTGGGTTGAAGCTAGGAACAAGACTCAGGTTATCTAAGACCTGCAGCATGTAAAACGGTTTCCCTGTGTCAGGGGCCTCTAACATTTATTTTATCTTATCTTTCATGAAACGAAAGTAGAGCTATACATGCTTCAACATCTGATGCAAATATCTCCATCAGAAACCATATTTTAAGACTTGAAACCATCAATCGCATTAAAAAACACACATGCTTATCCTGAGTCAGTCAGCAGCAACACTGTTATCACATCATCAAAAGAAGTTTCACATCACAAAGGCGATTATAGGTCTCAGACTCACATTCTTTCATTACTGACTAATTGTTTTCTACAAAAAGGCAGTTATGAAATGAGGAAAGGGGATACTAAGCAAAGGACAGGATGTGAACTAAGAATGTCAACGTAGCTACGAATTTGATCACAAGAGAACATGAAACTATGGAAAATACAATAAGAACAAAACGAAGTATATAAGCACCAGAGATATACATTAAAAATGTTTGATGGGTTCAGTCCATTGTCTGCATAAGGGCTAAGTCGATCTTAGTAGTAATTAAGCAAATAAGTAAGATAGAGACACCTGTGGCCTAGTTTATACTGAGCTGCTAAATCTGTGTCTGAGGTGTGCCACTTCACAAAGGGATCCACATCCTTTTCTAAAAAGCATCCCCTCCAATTAAAAAAGACATGTCATGGAGAAGGAATCTAGTTTAGCTTCCTTCCTGACTTACTAGTTGTTTATATGTGGGATTCCGCCCCCCTCCCCTTGTGGAAGCGTTTGATCACAGAAGCTCCCACCCACACGTTTATGTGATATTGCTCAAACATAGCTTTTCTATTTCCTTGAAACCTTCACCTCTGTTCTCTCATAGAAAATGAATGGATTAAAAAATTATGAAATGTTTCTCCTCAGATGATGGATGCCATTTTTTTAATGCCATACATGTAATTTGTTAACATAAAACTGTATTGTATTTAAATTATAATACTGAAATAATTATACCTGCATAGTTATATCCCTAGCTGGGAGGGAGGAGGCCTAGTTATTAATGGACACCACAGCTGTGCAAGTATGTTTTCATTCCCACCCCCACCCCCGCAGACTGAAGGATGCACAGAAATTGCAGTAGAAATATTAATTGTTTTTCAGGTAACTTGGGTTGGCCATGAAAGAGGTTAGCCATCACAAAGTTTGTTCATTACATTTCAGGTGGGCTGTATCCAAACTTGCATGAGCAGAAACCTGCTCACACAGTCAAGCTTCTCTGCCCTTTCTCCTCACTTGCAGCCCTCTTTTGATTCCCAAATGTGTCTTCCAAAGTTTGGAGACAATCAGAAAAGGCCTGGGATAGTTTAGGACCCACCCAACCTTAATTTTTTGACTAGTTGTTTCAAACAGATTTTAATACTACGTTTTTGAATTGCCATAACCTGACCTGGAACCTTGTTTTGGTGGGTGGGTAAGAAATTGAATAAATTATAATACTAATGCTGGGGAAGGGGAATCACCCCAAATAATCACCCCATTTCTGGCAGTTCCCCCTTCCCACTACAGCCTAGTGAAGCACATGTCAGGCTGTTCCTGGGGAGCCCTGACCCTTAGGAGAGGTTTTTCAGAGAACAGGAGATGAGGAAGGGTGAGAAATCTCCGTTGTGTGTGTGTGGATCTCTGCTTGCACAAGTTTGGATACAGTCCATTAGAAAGCAATGTTCAAAAATAGATATGGTTGTAACACTTCAATCTTAGCTTGAGACCCATATTCATAGTCTGAGACAGCGGTAGCAAAAAGCAAAATATGCTAGATAGTCAAATATTGTTCTGGGATCATAACTTCTTTTTTCCTTTTTTCCTCAGAAATTCAAGACAACAAAAGTAGAGTGAAAGTCATCAAAGACCTTGTACAGAAGCTCCCAAGACCAAACTACGACACCATGAAAATATTATTTGAACACTTGCAAAAGTAAGTCAAGCTACTAACTATAAAATGTGATGTATTAAGAGTTAGACACTTAAATTGCAATGTGATTTCGTCCTCTTCTTATTGCTCTGCTAATAAGCTTTCTGCTGGTTGAAATTTAAGATATCATATCACTTCATCCAATATAAATGGCCCAGGATGAAACTAGACTTCCTAGTCAATCTTGGTTGGACAGTGTTAGGTTTTTTTTTTAAAAAAAAAAATTTTTATTCATTTCTCCCCTTTTCAAAGCTGGATGAGAGAAGCTGAATACTCTGCAACCATACCTCCTCATTCCCCATTGCTTCAGGCAATTTTCTCTGGTTTATGAATAACAAACACACCTGCCCCATCACATCTATTTGACCCTCAGCTTTAGCAGACAAACAATTTTGAAATGGTCAATATTCTTCATCATGTTTGTTTCACAGAACAGAAGAGATTATAGAATCAGCAGGTACTGCTTTTATGTACTCATCTATGGGGAAAAAAGAACCAACTTCGGTTCCACTTAGGATAGAAAGTAGTATATTGAGTCTCGTGCGGACTCTCTGGAGAAAAGTTGGTTTCATGGTATTGGGGAGGGGACTCCTCCTACAGACCTAAACTATATTTTAATAAATAGTGGCTTTATAATGTTTTTTGTGCTGTAATCTTTAGCTCTCTGAGTGTGTAATTCATTGATTGTTATTGTAATTTATAGGCCACCTTTTGGCCAAAAAAGGCCTCTGAGGTAGCTCACGTGATTAACACACAAATAACAGAATTCAGTCAGGATATATTTTGCTAATGGTTGAAGATGTTTCACATAAGTTCGAAGAACCATGAGCTTTTCCATGAATGATTGGAAGAAGAGCTCACCCAATGACATATTATGTAGACTCTGTAGCAAGTCTCATGCTTGTGTGAGCAGAAGAACAGACTTGGATGGACTTTTACTTTTGTCCTCAGTGCAAGAGTGCACACTGTAAAGGAAGGAGATGCCTTCTTTATGCAAAAGTGCATCTTTGGATTCAAAGGGGAACAGCTCTTCCTCTCTTGAATAATTCAATGACTGGGTTTTTTTGTACTTTTTTGCAACAATCTTCAACTTAATTTAAAATAAGTACTGTTGAAAAGGTGTTGTCATTATTTCCTTGAGACTGCACTATCTTGCAGCGCCATTCAGTGTTACCAGAGTGATATAATCTACTGACCACATCCTGTGGGATGCTCTCGCTGTCACTGATGCTCTCTATTTTAAATTAAATTAAATTAAAATCAGACAGAAATGAACACATGATTTTGGTTTTGGTTTCCATGACACATGGAGAGTGCAGGAAGAGTTGTCCTAGGCTTTCTGCACAATTTTGCAGCGCAATAACAGAAATACTGTTGCAAGCACCTAGCAAGTGGTTAGCAAGTAGGCTGCTCTAGTGTGCTTCTCCAAGCAAGTACTTATGATGGCTACCACCTCTATCCAATGCCACTAATAGCTGCGCACTAGTTCAAGCACAGTGAGAATGTGATGTTCTTTGCAAATTATCAGTGTAACCCACACATCCATTGAGACCATGTGTTTTGGGTGTTTAGTACTCCTAATGCAATAAGTGCAACATTATATTTTTTTGTTTATTGTTAGGTTTGGACAGGATAGGAATTCTAATAGCAAATAAAAAGCCTGATTATTGGCACTTGGGATGAGCACATGTTTAAAGCTTGCCCTCTGTTACAGAAACAGTTCCACCATTGTTGTAAATTGTTCCCCCATCGTTCAGCCCGGACACTGAGGTCCAGCGCCAAGGGCCTTCTGGCGGTTCCCTCATTGCAAGAAGTGAGGTTATAGGGAACCAGACAGAGGGCCTTCTCGGTAGTGGCGTCCACCCTGTGGAACACCCTCCCTTCAGATGTGAAGGAAATAAGCAGCTATCCTATCTTTAAAAGACATCTGAAGGCAGCCCTGTTCAGGGAAGTTTTTAATATTTAACACTGTATTGTTTTTAACACTTGATTGGAAGCTGCCCAGAGTGGCTTGGGAAACTCAGCCAGATGGGCGGGGTATAAATAATTTTGTTGTTGTTGTTGTTGTTGTTGTTGTTGTTGTTGTTGTTGTTGTTGTTGTTGTTGTTATATTTGCAAGGATAAACATGAGCCAGAAACTTTGGAAGTTTTCAGGGGCACATTTGAATCGAAACAAGATTGGCGAGTACTGTACCTCATGTAGATCCAAGGACAGTCACTGCAAGAATTTTCCCGCATTATAAAATCATATTCATTATCAAGCTTGTTCTGATATTCATCAGAAAGGATATTTAAGGTCCTAAACCCTTTCCATTGGTGTATAGATTCATTCACAACTAAAGTAGTAGAGTGTTTATATTCTTCTTGGCATATATTGGACCTTAATTTGGTTGGAAGTCTGCATTATGGCCTTAGGAGGATCTTGAGAGAACCTTACGGGACCCTGAAGTGTTTAACAAACATCGCATTTCCCCTTTGTGGAAAGTGGGGCTTCACACATGTTTGGAGTAAATGTAAGGCAGTTTTCCACTAGCTTACATTTGGGTCTTTTCCAGCCTGGAGTTTTTATGGCTTTGGACTCCTCCGATTGTAGGAATATTGCAGAAAATCAAATTGGGGCAGACACAAAAGTAAGCAGCTGTGTTCAAGTTCACACAGCAGCGCCGGATTAGGGGCAGTACGAGCCGTTCCCCCACAAAGGGGGCTGAGCCAAGGGAGTGCAAAATAATAGTAATAGTCAGTGGCGTAGCGTGGGTTGTCAGCACCCGGGGTAAGGCAAGTAATTTGCGCCCCCTAACCTGTGGATTTGCGCCCCCTAACCCTAACCCCCATATGTTGCGCCCGGTGCGGCCGGCCCCCCCTGCACCCCCCACGCTACGCCACTGTAATAGTTATAATAACAACCTATTTATTATATATCTTATATATCAAATTATCTCCTCACTCAGAGTACCATATTGCCAAAGTCTGCCCCTGCTCACAGATAGGCACAAGTTGAGCAGGACTGCTTGCAGGTCCTGAGACTATAGCTGTTGGCCTTGGATTCTGATCCAAGTGAGAAAGGAAAGTTCAGGGCTTGTAAAATTTGCCTCTCCTCCTGAGCTGGGCCTGAACTTGATTTAATTTAATTTTATTATTTATATACCACCCATCTTTGTTTCTGCACCCAGCAGAACTTCACTGGGCATCACTACTAGAATCTTTACTCAAATTGAGCAAATTTGTGACAGCATGGGCAAGAGACTTACCAATACAGCCTACCAGACTTCAACAGGGAAAGTATGGTCCAAAGTTGTGACCAAGAAGGGTTAATATGGGGCAAAGCAAAAGATGACAGGAAGGAACTTGGCAGGTCAAGTGTGACATGTGCATATTCTAAAGACATGTATGTCTGGGATGGTAAATTTGCTGGACTACAGTTCCCATCATCCATGACCATTGGCCTAGCTGAACCCCACCCCTGCTGTATGTTTTCAAGCAGATATCAGGCTCTGCCTATATGATTGCTTCTTCCTCTTCAAAATGCCACACCAGGGGGGATCTGGCGATATTTTACGTCTTTAAAAACTATTTTGATTTATTAGTTTTTAACAGTTCTCCTCTAAAGTACAAATCAACACTGAGATTTTCAGATTTATGTCTGTCAATCACATTCATAACAGTAATAGAGGAAAAGGCAGGATCTAGATTGCCTCCTCCTTCACACTCTCCCCTCTTCTTTAAGTGGAAAGCACTGAACCCAGATGCCCAACTGTGGCAGAGTGTCTTCCAGCAACAGCATCTGGCTTCTTGGCAGTGACTTTCAGGCAAGTTGTCTGGGGAGCTTTGCGGCTGCCTCTTGGTTTATCACGTGGATCAGTTACTGTGGCCTGTCTGGCTGCTTTGCCCAGGCAGAAGCCAATTCCTTTTGATTCACCTTTGATTTTTTAGAAACTTGTTCATTCCATTTGGGGTGTGTGTGTGTGTGTGTGTGTGTGTGTTGAAGCCACTTGTGTTTCGCTGTAGGGCTGCACTCCCTTGCATATCCAAGCCTCTTTTCTCTTTCTGCTAGATATAAAATCACCAGTCTTTCTGTCTCCCCATCAACGCTGTTAGTTCTTTTAATAACGTCTTCAATCAATTTCACTGCCCCTTGTTATACAGCAGAGAAAATTGATCACAAAAAGGGGGAAATAATAAAACTCCACAAATATCTAGGTTGTTTAGCACAGGGTTCCCAGCCCCCCCAAACCTTGAACATACTATACAACTGAGATGGATTCCCCCTCCCGTTTGAAAATTTGGCTTCATTCTCACATTTTCAAAGCACCAAGAAGAAGTAGCATCTAGCACAACTGAAATCAGAGTCTCAAAACGGTGCATCCTTTGCTGACTTTATTGCACAGCAAAGATCTCTCGCTTCTGGAAACTATATTTAACAAAGGAGATTTATTTTTACCTATTATAAAAAATATATATTCCAGCCAACAACCCACATGTAAGAAGAATGCAACAGTAGCTCACGCAAAAGGAAGCTATGACAATGTGATGACAAGTTCAGCAGCCATACACAGAATGCTGTGGATAAATCAAAAATTAAAGCTATTGTATGACAGCTAGGAACACTTAGCAAGTGAAGTCTGCAAAATTTCCATTATTATTATATTTTGGAGGGAAGAAAGATGCAGATTACACATATGATTTCCATTTGCTCCAGCCTTTCTGCAGGTTCAGTCTAGCATGGATATTAAACTTGTGTGTAGTGGCTTGTTTGCTTTCTCCCAGTGTGGTTGAATGGGGAGACTAAACTCATAAAGACTATACAGACCTTAAGAGAACAAATCAAATCAGACATAGCACCTTGCATATACGGTGTTTTTGCACATGGCACTAAAATGCCTTTGAGCTAATGCAAAAAAGGAAAGTAGAAGGAAGCTAGTTTTAAAACTGAGAACATGCTCCAGCCAGTGTTCTTGTTGCATTCAAAATGCTGGAAATGCAAAAGACACTGAGAACATACAGGCCACATTCACACCATTCACTGAGGACCTCCGAACAACTCTCAGCACCCATAATGAACTATAGCTCCCAGAATTCTATAGAGGAAGCCATGGCGGTTTAAAGTGGTCTAATCGTGCTTTAAATGTATGGTGCAAATGTGACCATAGTCAGAAATAGTATAGAAGATTTCAGAGGTTCATGGTTTCTAGAATGATCTGACTGTAGACATCCACCAATGGAATTTCATTTATTTGAACCCCTGACCTAATCCATTTCGCTGAATTGCCATTAACACTGTGCTCACAATTTTAAAAGCAATCCACAATGTTCCCACGCTCTGAATCAGTGTTTCCCAACCTTTGGTCTCCAGCTATTTTCAGACTACAATTCCCATCATCCCTTGCTAGCTATGGAAGATGGGAGTTGTGGTCCAAAAACAGCTGGAGACGCAAGGTTAGGAAACACTGCAGACAGTGGATTACAACCCTTCATATTGGTTGTGAGACATTTGCATTTTGTACTTCAGTATTAACTCAAGATCAAAATGAGTCATAAGAATGATCCAATATAGTTGACACAGCACAGTTCTCCATTGCTAGGGATGTATACTATTGCTAGGGATATTTAGCCACCTAGTTCTGTGGAGATGAAGGTGTGGCACTACAGCTGTATTTCAGTTTAATGAGGTAGGTTCTTACGAAACCTACAGAATTTATTAACATAACTAAAGCCCTACTGAATCATGCCAAAAAAACCATGTAGTCTAGTGGGAGGAGCACTATTGCACAACTCTGGTCCTGCTTGAGAGTTTACCATAGGCATCTGATGGTGACTGTGAGAACATATTGCTGGTGTAGATGGGCTTTTGACCCAATCCAGCAAGGCTTTGTTGTTTCTCTTACATTCATATAAGTTGTACATACTTTGGCTATATAAAATGCAGGCGTCCCCCCAACTGGAATGCAAAATGCTGTTGCTTTCACCCAAACCCTTTGGCTTGACTCTTAACTCCCCTGCTACAGTAGGAAAGGCCACCTGTAATTTTGCACTAGCAATTGCTCCCTGGCCCAAAAAGGCAACATGTAGGTAGGTTTCAGGTGATGTGAGGAAAAATAACCTCTCCTGTTCCCTTTGCACTGCATCCCAGTACCTCTCAGCCAACAAAAAGTCAAGGAATGTGCTGAGAGAATCAGCATTTTCAGTGCCTTCATTTTTATCAGCCAAGATCATATTATTGTGATCAATGTAGGATTAGAAGTTCTCAGGCAAGAGACAGGCCTCTTTCTCGTGAAGAGCTACAAATCTTCATATTAACGTGACTAGTTTGAAAGTTAAGAGCAAATCTGCAAACTGGAATGCACTCCACTTGTAATGGGAACAAAACGCTGGCAGTGAAATACAAAGAGGGGAAGAGAGACCTAAATCACAGCACAATGACCTCCCTTAAGGCATCTGCCAAAGAGACGGTGTTTTTTAGGCAGCTTCTGTGAAACAGCGTCTTGATGTCTATGCCACGTAGTGATTTATTATTGTGCCTGAGAAACTGGAGCGGTGGGGTGGGGGGTGTCAGTAGTATGTGCCTAAGCAACCCTGAGCCTTTGGTCATAGAAAAGACTTCAGCGTTGTGGGCACCACACCCACACCTACTGATGTGGTCCCAGTTTTTTCTTTAGAGGCACCTAATTAAGAAAACCTTGACTCATTTACATGGATACGTTTGATCTAAATTACACTCCAAACCACACCAAATTAAGAGCATCTGTGAACGTGAAATGTTTGTTCCCTTCGACTGGTAGAGTGGGGCCGGCTCTGGGCTGCACATGTTCAAGTGACGAAAAATATTTCAGATGTAGCATGCTTCTCAGACCTACTTTTCCACTAATAATTTGCAGGGAGCTCAACTAGTATCTCTCTTTCTCCCCGCAATCATTACAGGCTGTCTAAAAAAAGTTTCACTTTTCTTCTTCTTCTAAAGCCAAAAAAGAAAAGAGGTAAGTGGCCACCTACTTTGTTGATACTGATGTGGTCACTGCCAGAAAAGCAAATCCAACAGTTGTCAAGAGTTGTCGCTGACATATAGGGCTAATTCCAACTAAATACTTTCCCAGAACTGAGCAAGGAATCTTTCCTCTAGTTTAGTGATCTTTTTTGCAAAATCCACAAGTATTTTGCATTTTCTGATGTATTTTTTTCATGCATATATCGCTACCAAAATAGGCGGGGGGGGGTGTTACCTTGGAATTGGCTCAGTCTTCTCTTGGGAAATCATTCAGGAATCTGAACCAAAAGCTATCATTTAGGCTCTTTCACAGATTGCATTTTACTCACTCCTCAAGTTCTTCATGAAGAGTACCTGCTTTGATTTGGTAGCCGCAGTAACTCCTTTAAACACCAGGTCAAGGCAATTCACTAGGAGGATAAACAAGAATCCGTATGCACAGTTGTCTGTCCACAGCAGAAGCTAGTACATTTTAATTTGGTACCCTTCCAGGTTTGTTTTCGACATGCGTTCAGTGGTAAAGAACCAAAATGTCAACACCACAGACCATATTGAAAATACTTTGCACAGAACTAGTGTCAAGGGTTAGCGCTGCTGGGCTTCTTTCAAGAGCCCAATCCCAGCAGAGGCCCACTCAGAAGAATCTGCTAGACCTGCTCCTCATCTTCAGCACTGCAACCTGTCTTTTCACTCATCTCTCACCATAGCCTAGCAATAGCAATGGTCAAAGGAGGGGCTGTAGATAATATAGCCTGCTAGATCACTGGCTTCCTGCCTGGTAGCAATGATGAAGTTCAGAACAGCAGCTGGTGATAATGGTGGTAAGGATGTAGATTCAGGTAGGGGGGTGGGGGGGCAAGAGGCTCCTTGATTTAGGGCCTTCCAAAACCTGGAACAGATGTGACCTTTGTAAAGTTGTTATCTGTCTATCTACCAATCCAACTGCAGTGGCCTATCGTGGGCTTCCTTCGCTTCCTGGTTTTGCTGCATGCATGGATGGGACTGTGACAGGAGAGGGAATGACAATATATGGCTTGATGACTCCATTCAGCTTCGTCATATGTTTTGTTAGACTGCCCTATGTGACATAGCGAAATGCATTTATAAACACAGTTTTGCTTATCATTAATATTCTACAAAGCTATGTTTATAAACATACTTTGATATGTTGTCTAGAATTGTTTTGGAAGTCTATATGCCAGCATGGAACTCCTGAGAGTCTATTTATACACACCGAGAGAGAGTATCTGCATATTTATGGTAGTTTATTAGTTATCATTTTAAAGGAGATTGTTGATGTTGGTATTGTTGGTACGGCTACTTAGAACTTAAAAAGAATCCTGCATGATCAGAGCAATGGCCCATCTGACACACCATCCTTTTCTTATAGCGGCCAACCAGGTGTCTATGGGAAGGCCACAAACAGGGCCTGAGTGCCAAAGAATCCCCCACAAGTGTCCTGGAAAAACCAGGATATCTTCTTTTTTTGTGCACGAGGCCATTTTCAGGGTTGTGATCTTGCCGAGTTTTGCACCGAGATCTCACCCTGGAAAAAGCATCTCTTTGGGGTGGATGGTATGAAACAGCACTCACCGCTACTATACAGACATGACTTTGCTGCTTTCCCATCATTAGGAGACCCCCATCATTAGCATATATAGGTTGTTGTTTTTTTAATTCTCATTAGGGCAAGATAGAAGCACTACCTTAAAGTCAGGGCTTTTCCCCCAGCCAGAACTCAGTTCCGACACTTCTCAGGTGGGCGCCATTGCCATTGTAAGAGAACAAGGGAGGTGTTCATGGTGAGTTCTGGCACCTCTTTATTCTAGAAAAATTGCACTGCTTAAAACTATTATACTGAGAGGAAAGGGAACATGAGGTTAAACCATTTTTTACAAGCCCTTTTGATTTTATGGTGTTCACAGCCAAACCCCTGGATTTGGCCCAGTGTGTTCTGAACTGGGACAAAGTTCAAAGACGACAGGCTTGAATTTCAGCCAGCTTCATATTTTCCCCTTCTTCCCTTTTGCTCTGCAAACAGTTTGAATTACATAATTTCAGTATCAGAATGAGCTATAGTTTACCTGTCAGTATTTTACCTTTCACATTCAAGCTGCGACCGATACTCGATCCCGTAAGACCTTGTTTTTGCATACTATTAAAAATTGCTCCATGGCTTTTTAAGCAAAGGGTAGAGGCTTTATTTTTATTTTGAAAAAAACACGAGTCCTTTTGTTTGAAGTGATTTTAATACATTTGTCTGATCTACTGCCTTTTTTGCAGTAGCTGGAATGTAATTTGAATATATTAGTACTTTCAGCAACAGTGCTCAGGGAGCCTAGTTAATAACTTATGCATGGATACATAGATACACTTCAGACAGAGGTAATGTTTTAGCCCTTGTGTTGGTAATACTTAGAAAGATGGAATGAAAGAGTCTGTTCTTTTCCTGCCCTTTGTTGTGGCCATGCATTGTGGGGGTATGGAGCCAGGGTTCTTTCTGCTGCCTACACAGCCTGGATTCAATAAGCAGTTCTATATGTATATTATGACAATGTGGTCAAGGAAACCAGATTTCTTTCTCTCTCTCTTTTACTATACCTTTGTGTGCCTGTATGGCATAACAAAAAAATCTGGTGCTTATTTTTCTTGTACTCATTCAATATGTTAACATATTCATAATTTGATACAGGTTATGTTCATCATATAATTAAAGTTGGAGTGTTAGAGGAAAAACCAGCAAGATGTTACATGAATGGAAAATATTTGTCCTTTCATACACGAGTCATTACGGCGTTGTATAAAACTGTAAATGTGACGAATGATCACTAACCCTTGCCCGACTGTTTGTTAGATTCTTTTGAACCCTAGCCCTATTCAGGCATCTCCCCACCACCCGCCCCACCCCACCCATACCCCAAAGTGTATGACAGAGGAGGGTGGATAGGTGCTCCTTGGCCCTGGCCCTGGCCTTTCTAATGCTTCACCATCCATTGCTAGCTTCCACACAAATCAGTGGCTAGACTGCTTCTACAGGAGGCCTTCTCTACTCCACATGTGATTTAGAACTCTGGTTCATTAATTAATTAATTAATTGGAATCACTTTTGAGGAAACTTCTGAATAGCATTTCAGTCATCCTGAAACTGTGGACCAGACTAGCTCCTAGGCTTCCTGTCATATATTGCATATAATGTTGTCTACTAGTCTGTATAATGTAGATGTATCATCAATACCTTCTGTGCACCTTCTGAGGATTGTAATGAGAAGTCATAACCAAGATATAATGCAGATTGAATTCCTTCCTCCCCCAACCTCCACCTTTCTCCTTTCCTTTCAAAATTTATTTCCTCAAATCTAGGAAAGTAAAAAATGAAATTGTTCTCCTGTCACAGGCTTCTCTGATCTTCCCAGCTGCTTTTCCTCCCTAATACTGACTTTTTCTGGGATAACTCTTTCTGTAGGAAGCTTCTAGGTTATGATTCACAATGTGACATGTGAGTTCATACTCTACCTTGCTCAAATCATGTGTCTGCACAGCATTATTCACCAATCACAGCCCTTTTCTTGTCAATGATTGCCAGAGGCAGTAGAAACAGTGAAGGATATCTATTGTGAAAAGTCCAGTTTCAATGTGTTTCCCCAATTTATTTACTGACCTTCGATGTAACAGCCACACTCTTGACCCTCATGAGATGGAGCCTAGGGGGAAATGGCACTGAGCACCAATTCCATATCCTGTTGTTCTGTAGTCTAAATTAAGTGCTAATTAATTACCCCTGGCATCTTTGCCTTTGCCTGTCAAATTGGATTTAGGATATTCCTTCAGCATTTAAACAAACAGCCTTCTATCTCCAACTGAAATCCCAAGAGTTAATCTTTCTTTTTCTTACAAATCCGTATTTAGAAAAGAAACAAATATGTCCATGTCCAGTGCAGGTAGCACTGAAATTTAAAGGAACAAGGATTGGTATTGTCAATTTTGATTAATAGCCCTTCATTAATAAACATCCTGTTACTCGTTTTCCACCTGCAGTTGCTGATGTTCCCTGGAATCAATTAACTCATATAATTTGATTTATTTTACAAAGACATTTTTGGATGTGTTGTGTTGATGATAAAGCTTTCTGTGTTTGCAGTTCTTGATTCAAAGTGAGATTGTTACCTAAGTGCTCTTTATTTTTTAATGTTGCAAGGAAATGTGGCTTCAGGCAGTCTGGAACTAAAAGAATGAAAGTAAATTTCAAAACTTAAAGCTGAATTCATAGAGAAGTATCCGTTGCCTACTGGGATATGTACATATCAGTTGTGCATAGGCAGTGTTATTCACTAGACTGGACGACAGAATGAAAAACAAATAAGCTCAGCAGCTCCATGGCCAAAGGTTATAAAACCAGCTATGATTCTAATTATCTGTCCTTCCACAAGCAAATGAGGCCACATTCCCCCATGAATAGGAAATTAGACAGAATAAGCAAGAAATAGGTGGACGTTTCCCACTCAGTCCAAGGAGGGCATTGTGCAGGCCTGTTGGGTCTTCCCATCACCATCCTTGATCCAAGAGTACACTTAGATTATGTCTAACATTTCTGTCTTCTGGGAATGCAGCAATTGTTGATCTTCTCATGAGGAATCTCTGACAAGCTTCCAAGGCGTTCTGGTAATATGAAAAACAATACTTTAAAACATTGACCCTAGTTTGGGCAATGTGAGTGCAATGAAAATGCAGAGTTGGGTCAAATTTTCTGTGAGGAGGTGCTGTTAGGTTTTGGGAAACAGGGACAGGGTGGCGCTGTGGTCTAAACCACTGAGCCTTAAACGCCAATCAAAAGGTCGGTGGTTTGAATCCCCGCAACGGGGTGAGCTTCCGTTGCTTGGTCTCAGCTCTTGCCAACCTAGCAGTTCAAAAGCATACCCCAAAGTGCAAGTAGGTAAATAGGTACTGCTCCGGCAGGAAGGTAAACAGCATTTCTGTGCACTGCTCTGATGTCAGTGTTCTGTTGCGCCAGAAGCGGCTTAGTCATGCTGGCTACATGACCTGGAAAAACTAACTGAGGACAAACACAAGCTCCCTCAGCCTATAAAGCGAGATGAGTGGCACAACCCCAGAGTCGTTCACAACTGGACAACTGTCAGGGGTCCCTTTACCTTTACCTTGGGAAACATACTGATAAGAAGGCAGCAAGAGTAGGGAAATTGGAAAGGTACAAGTTATAGGATGGAATGAAATGCTAAGTTACTTCCTGTCTCAAGGAAGGGAGACAGAAAGGAGATGGGTCCCAGAGTTGAACTGCTGCCTGCAGGTGCAAGATTGTTGTTTGTTGTTGTTGTTTAGTCATTTAGTCATGTCCAACTCTTCGTGACCCCATGGACCAGAGCACGCCAGGCACTTCTGTCTTCCACTGCCTCCCGCAGTTTGGTCAGACTCATGTTTGTAGCTTCGAGAACACTGTCCAACCATCTCGTCCTCTGTCGTCCCCTTCTCCTTGTGCCCTCAATCTTTCCCAACATCAGGGACTTTTCCAGGGAGTCTTCTCTTCTCATGAGGTGGCCAAAGTATTGGAGCCTCTGTTTCATGATCTGTCCTTCCAGTGAGCACTCAGGGCTAATTTCCTTAAGAATGGATGCATTTGATCTTCTTGCAGTCCATGGGACTCTCAAGAGTCTCCTCCAGCACCATAATTCAAAAGCATCAATTCTTCGGCGATCAGCCTTCTTGATGGTCCAGCTCTCACTTCCATACATCACTACTGGGAAAACCATGGCTTTAACTATACGGACCTTTGTTGGCAAGGTGATGTCTCTGCTTTTTAAGATACTGTCAAGGTTTGCCATCGCCTTTCTCCCAAGGAGCAGGCGTCTTTTAATTTCGTGACTGCTGTCACCATCTGCAGTGAATCATGGAGCCCAAGAAAATAAAATCTCTCACTGCCTCCATTTCTTCCCCTTCTATTTGCCAGGAGGTGATGGGCCCAGTGGCCATGATCTTCGTTTTTTTGATGTTGAGCTTCAGACCATATTTTGCGCTCTCCTCTTTCACCCTCATTAAAAGGCTCTTTAATTCCTCCTCACTTTCTGCCATCAAGGTTGTGTCATCTGCATATCTGAGGTTGTTGATATTTCTTCCGGCGATCTTAATTCCGGCTTGGGATTCATCCAGCCCAGCCTTTCGCATGATGAATTCTGCATATAAGTTAAATAAGCAGGGAGACAATATACAGCCTTGCCGTACTCCTTTCCCAATTTTGAACCAATCAGTTGTTCCATATCCAGTTCTAACTGTAGCTTCTTGTCCCACATAGAGATTTCTCAGGAGACAGATGAGGTGATCAGGCACTCCCATTTATTTAAGAACTTGCCATAGTTTGCTGTGGTCGACACAGTCAAAGGCTTTTGCATAGTCAATGAAGCAGAAGTAGATGTCTTTCTGGAACTCTCTTGCTTTCTCCATAATCCAGCACATGTTTGTAATTTGGTCTCTGGTTCCTCTGCCCCTTCGAAATCCAGCTTGCACTTCTGGGAGTTCTCAGTCCACATACTGCTTAAGCCTGCCTTGTAGAATTTTAAGCATAACAATTTTAAGCAAGATTGTAGCTGGGCCCAAATTGGTTGGTGGCCAATCTGCCTGTGTGTCTTCAATAGTGAGCAATCAGAAAAAAGGATTGAGCAGTGGATAGAATGGGTGGGTGCCTTCATAGTTTGCCCTTGAGCTGAGTATCGTCACCAGTGCTGGGTTTCCTAGAACCCTCCTAAAGTGGTTCCAAAAACAGAAAGCTTCCTTAAGGGAGAAACCTAAGTTGGTGTTTCCATAAGAGAAAGAACAAACATGGTAGAGAGACAAGAAGATGTAGAGAGGAGGCCAGAGAAAGGATCTAGCTGTAACTGAAGAGAGGTCTGCTGATAACTTGAAGAAAAGAGACACACCTACAGCAGCCTCCTGGGGAATCAAAAAAGCCAAACAATTTTGGTGTCTGGGGGATGCCAAATTATAGGAAAGAGGTTTCCTGATGGTTGACAGTTGCTAAGAGAAAGGATCATTTTGTGAGAGACAAAGTGCTCTTGCATTTTGTGAGAGACACTAAATGACATTCTGGGAGATACTAAATGACAAAGGGACATAAGTAATGAGTTGTTAGCAGCAATAACAAGAAGTTGTCCACTGCAGAGTTGCACAACTGGTCGAACAGGATTTTTTAGCCAATCGGAACACCTTTCCAAGTGACAAAGGGTTCCACATGGGAAGAGGCATTGGTGCTTTTCCAGGGAATGCAAACTAGCATTTAATCCGGTTACCAGTAGAAGAAAATGTTCAGAAGGAAGCCATTTATTCTCACCAGGGTTAATTAATGACTGAACAGAGGCATATGCTTACATTAGACATGACAGAGGGTCCAGGAACTAATTAGGCTTTCACATGCATTTGTTCACCATGCTCTTGCTGTTTGGAGAGGTTGTTTAGCTGAAGCCAAGGTTTTCTTCCTCTTACTTTGCACTGCCATCATGCTCATTGTATGTAGAGCAAAACCAAAGTGGTCACATAGCTCATGAGCCTATGCAGGATTCCAGCTGAACTGAGCTTCCCTGTACCAATTCTCCACAAATCTGCCCTGAAATACTGGGGAATAGCATGGGTGAGCGGTGAGAATCAGAGGGGCTGTTGGGGGAAGAAGCAATTGGCAGAAATCACATCCTTCTCCCTTCCAGACTTCCCTTTGAAGCAGCACGTCTGGATCTAAGCTCCTTCCACTTGTATGCATGGTCCATTATTGGGGTTCCAGCCTTATTGCTGATCTCAGCCATCCTGTTGTATTAATTAAAGGTAAAGGTAAAGGTACCCCTGCTCGTACGAGCCAGTTGTGACCGACTCTGGGGTTGCGTGCTCATCTCGCTTAAGAGGTCGGGAACCAGCTCTGTCCGGAGACACTTCGGGTCACGTGGCCAGCGTGATGAAGCTGCTCTGGCGAGCCAGCACCAGCACAGCGCACGGAAACGCCATTACCTTCCCGCTATAAAGCGGTACCTATTTATCTACTTGCACGTAAGGGTGCTTTCGAACTGCTAGGTGGGCAGGAGCTGGGACCGAACGACGGGAGCTCACCCCGCCATGGGGATTTGAACTACCGACCATACGATCAGCAAGTCCTAGGCACTGAGGTTTTACCCACAGCGCCACCCGTGTCCCTTTTGTTGTATTAATTAAGTGAACTGAAATCATCCTCATGATTTGCTTTATCAACCAAGGAGCATGCCACCAAGAATGTCCATGCTATGTGGAAAAACTCTCCGCCGAGCAGTTTGGAGTTATATCCTTCAATCCTGCAATGAAACGTGAAAAGAACAGAAGGGAGAAAACCATAATAAGAGCTCTGCTGGACCAAACCAAAACCTTATGTAGTGCAGCATCCTGTTTCCGACAGTGACCAAAACAAATGCCTATGAGAAGCCCACAAGCAGAACGTAAGTGCAATAGGCATGTCCTACTGCCATTCCCCAGCAACTGGTATCATGCCTTGACCATGGAGGTAGTATATAACCAGCAGGACTTGCAGCCATTGATTGCCTTATTCTTCATAAAGCCAGGACTTACTGTTTCAGAACCCATGCTGATTTTACATTAGCAAGACTTGTTCTTTTTATGTGCTTGATAATTTTATCTTTAATCATGGTTGCACAAATTTATAACAGAAATTGCAACTTATCTGAGCTTCCTGCATTCCCCCAGATTCCTCCCCCCCTTTTTTTGGAAATTAGTCCTACATGAGCCACTTTCAATTCCTTAGATGTGGAGGCCAGTCTTAGTTACCAGTTACATATTTGTTTGAATATCAAGTTCTATAAGAACTTGCAGAACTCTGCGACTTGCTAATTTTCAATTTGTCAATAAGGCCTTGTCAACACGATTCACCTTAGTTCTTCAGACTCCCTTTCTGAAAAGGTTAGTTCAGGCACAGATTCAGTTCTGTAGATGGATCTCCTTTCTGGAAAAAAAAACCTGTATCCTGCAGATGTGTGCATGGTGTGCTCCTGGATCAGTGATACAGTATATGTTTCAGTGGTGGAGTAGATCTACTTGTCATTGATGGTATTGGCCTGGATACTGAGGGTATTCCACATACAAGGATTTCTATACGAAGAGCCAAGCATGCAGTCTTGCACCCGCAGCCTTAAACTGATAGACTTTCCATGGTAAGACAAATTCAAAGAGACTTTCTTCGAAATAGAACTGTTGAGATGGAGATGCTGCCAAAGTTCACATCACTTGGCTTGGAAGAGAAAGACTTCCTGACATGTAATGTTCACTTTCAATAGAAAGGCAAATATAAACATATTCATACATCTTTGGTTTGAAATTTAATCTGAACTAGAGAAGAATGTAACTAACCACCACCCACCCATGAGCAGCCAAGACCCTTCGTGGCATCTTATACCTAAGAAGCCAGCAAAAGTAGGGACTGAGTAGCTTGGAAAGCAAATGCTATTTTAAACCTACTGTGATTTATACAGAATAAATTGCATTTTAAAAAATGGTTAGCATGGTAGGTGTATTTTTAGGATGATTAATAGGTTTGCTCTCTAGCTGTTTTGAATTGTGTATTTTATTTTTGGTACAAATTCAGAAAATGTTACATCTTTTCTTAAATGTCCTTTATTTGTTTCTGCATGTTTGGTTCTGCAATAGGCTGTGCCTCTAGTAACATATTAACTTGCTTACTTAACACTATCATTTTGTAGGGCAGGACATCTTACAACTAGGTTTTTTTCCAGAACATTTGGCACAGCTAAGGTATGAATGTTGAACTTCTTCCCACATAAAGAAAACAACGTCTTGCTTTCAAAGAGATCCTGAGCCATTAATAGCAACTTAAGGATTGATAGGAGGTCCAAATATTACAGCCCATTTGGCGATCATACTTTTCCTGTCAGATATATTTGTGCCTACAATGCATTTAACTGGCATTGTTATATATTTGCAAATGAGATTTTATTTCAAGCTTAGATTACTTCTCAACCCCTAATGCCCAACTTAACGGAAAACGTACAGAAAAGTCACTGTGACCAAGAATCTTAATACCTGCCATTTCTCAGGGGGTTGTTCCACGACAGATCATCACAAAACAAAACATAAATAACTACAACATATCAGATTTTGATTAAAATTTCTATACTGGATTATCTCACAGGTCAAAGTCACTGGTGTGCATAAAAATTCCCTATGCCTTATAGCAGAACTTTCTAAACTCTGTATGCGACATGTTAGTGTGTAGGTGTGTCACTTGAATGCTCCCCGCGCTCTTCCCAGGGCTGGGAAGGGGTTAATGTTACCTCCAGTTTGCTAGTAAAACTGAATTACTGTGATGCGAAATGATGCATGTCTAAAATGTGTGTCACCAACATAATAAATTCGGAAAGCTCTGCCTCAGAGTTTTTGAGTTGTGCAACTCAAATTGGGTGTATTAGACCCAACATCTTAAAGCAATGTGAACTAAAGTTGCTTATGGGCCCCCTCTGAGATTAGGGACCCTGAAACCTAAGCTTCATAAGTTTCATAGTAGATCCACTTCTGGTCAAGCTATCAAATATTAGAACCAATGGAGATTTCTGTAAGATTAATGAACTCTCACAGCACCAAGTAAAGTAAACTATGTTATCCACAACTGTAAATCCAAGGAACATTCTTACTCTACTGTTTGAAGTAAAATAGGCAATTGACTGTCATCTAGGTCGGGGTTATCTGGGCCGGTTCACTCCCATGGAGATCACTCCATGGGCTGGATTGTGTCTGCGCAGACGCAATTTCCAGCGCTGTGGAAGTGAGTTCCAGCTCTACGCTGTGCCGATTCAGTGCAGCACAGCGAGACTCACCGAGCGGGCAGATTGGTTTGGGAGCAGCTCATGGGCCGTTTAAACAATCCCCATGGGCCGCAGGTTGCTGACCCCTGATCTAGGTTCTTGGAGTGTTCGGTACCTAGCAAACAACAGGAAAACTTCACCAGCTATTACTTACTGCAGGCAGCCAGTGTGCATTTCTCATATAGCCATCCTTCACTTTTCCAGCATCCCAGCTTCTGGCTGAGGATCCCTTCCCGCAGGTGCTGCTTCTGTGAGACTGACGTTGCTAATTAGCAGTAGTCTGCGTAGGCAGGTGAATTTGTTATAACAACGGCTGGCATCAACCTCAGCAAAGCTGGAACAAACCTATAGTAAAATTACAAGCAGCATGCTATAAAGGATTGCTCTCCTCAAATGGGTGCAAACAATTCAGGCTTATTCCAGAAACAGTGCTGGGTCTGTAATGCAAGGCATTCTCTTACACTGGTTATTGGATAGTTTATTATAGCATTTTTATTGTATGATTTTTTCCCCCATGTTGTTTCAGTGCACTTTTAAAATATTAATATATTACTTCTGATACGTTATTGTGAGCTGCATTGGACTTCCTTTTGGGATGAAAGGCAGCATACATAATCTGCAATGAAATTGAAATGAAATAGCTTCTGCTATAGTCCTCAAATATAAACAACAGCAACATTTGCTTTGCTCTACTAATGGTTCAGTCTTTTCATTTTATTCTTTCCTTTACTCTCTGCTGGTCCAAGACAGACAGCAAAAGTAACATGTTTACTCTTACCACTCATAATCAAATCCTTTTTGTGTTTGTCAGAAACTTGTATGTCTTCCTCCTCACTCATAATTTCTGGGGCAACTACCCTACCTGTGTTAAAAGTAGCAGAGGAAGGAAAAGTCATGATTTTCGCACTCCAGAAAGGTGAGAGTGGGGACTTTAGCAACGGGGCCTTGTTATCAGTGGCCCCACCGTGACTATAGAACTCTCTCCCACGCAGATGTAATGTGCAGATGGCTTTTTCTTTGCAGGCCTTGAAGTGGCCATTAATGGTGCCTCTATTTCATATAGCTTTTCAGTAAAAAATTGCTGCAGTCCTTTAAGGTTTTAATCAGCTGCAAGGTCTTCAAGGATTAACGTGTCTTAAATGGTATGACAGTGGTACCTCAGGTTACATACAAAAGTCCAAGTAGAGAGTAAGAACTTCTAAAATACTTATGTGCATGTAGATATGTAGATATGTCTAGCAGTGGCAGGCTAATATGGAACATTGTTAAGTATACAGAGCATAATAAATGCCTCCAGTGGTGATGGTGCCTGGCAAGCTAGAGGTCTTAGATGATCTCCCCAGGAAATGTTGAGGTGGCAAAGTATCTCACTGGATTGAAGAACACAAACTAAATATATGGTATCAAATATATTTAAGGGCTGTATTTGTGCCCTACTGTAGACTGCATTACTTCATAAAGAGATGAAAATCAAATGACTGAAGCCCCTCCCCTGCATCATAAAACACTTTGCAGTTAGAAAATTTGTATTTCACGGGAAAAGGATCTAGTCTACCATCCTCTTTAGCTTGGTGTGTATCTAAGACGGGGCCTCTCATGTGGACCACTTGCCTCTGGTGATTCTGTTCAGGACAGTATAACCCTTTAGATGAGAGTAAATGACCATTTCGGAACTTGGCCATAATAAAGACTTCTACTTAAGGAGGAAACTGATTATCTAGGCCTCCTGCTATGTGCAGAATTCAGGTTTTAGCCATGTGTTGGCTAAAGGAGTTGAAATCTTCACAGCTAATGATGACGAATGGTTCATCGTAGGTTGACAAGCCAGTGTGGTATAGTGGTTAAAAGCGGTGGACTTGTAATCTGGTGAACCGGGTTTGCTTCCCCGCTCCTCCACATGCAGCTGCTGGGTGACCTTGGGCTAGTCACACGTCTCTGAAGTCTCTCAGCCCCACTCAGCTCACAGAGTGTTTGTTGTGGGGGAGGAAGGGAAAGGAGAATGTTAGCCGCTTTGAGACTCCTTCGGGTAGTGATAAAGCGGGATATCAAATCCAAACTACTACTACTACTACTACTACTACTACTACTACTACTACTCCTCTTCTTCTTCTTCTTCTTCTTCTTCTTCTTCTTCTTCTTCTTCTTCTTCTTCTTCTTCTTCTTCTGCCATTTCCTCCCTGCAACTATGGGGTGCCCAATGGTTGTATGAGTGGGTGAGATATTTGTGAACCCAAATCCATCAAGGTGAACTTGCCAGGAAGTTGATGCTGTAATATTCAGTGATAGCTTAAAAAATCATTCCTTAAAGTATAAGAGATTTCTGCTATACAGCCATGAAGTGGAAGGGGGAGTCAACATTCTTATGAGAGGGCATTGCAAGTCTTGTTTTGGATATCACAACACAAAAGGCCTCTCTTTTCACCTGACATACCTCAGGTGGCAGGTAGGTCTGATACCAGCAGGTTCATGTACAGCTTCCCTCATGTCCCCAAGATGGGGTGGCGGGGAGATACATTCAGATTTTCACATGGCAGATTTGTTATACGTTCTGTTTTTTAGAAAATAGTTTTTATTAAAGTTTTTTGTGTTACACGAGAAACAGGGAAAGGTACACATATTGTTTCCACTTTCAATTCATAGACTGTTTGAGACACTTTTGTCATAGACATCTTGCATTTGGGGGGAAAGAAATGGGATATTGTTCTTTCATTTTATTGCCTATTATGTTTGCGTCAGCATCACATAGGTAGGTCCTTTATGGTTTTATTTATTTTTATAGATAATTTCAGAGGTTAGGGTGTCCTGAGCTTGGTTGGTTTCATTCAGTTAATTGCAGTGTGGCTTGTCTGTGTGTAGGGGGAGTAGGTTGTTGGGTCAGGTTAGCCATATTGATTTGTAAGCTGAATAGGTCATTTTCCTGTTGTGCATGTGATAAAGGGGAACCATACCAGGGTGAAGGTGTCCTCCTCTGCTTGTTCCTGTGCTAGTTTGAGTTTGTTGGTTAACTTTCCTAGTAGGGCGGTTTCCCCTTACATTTTCATACCAGTGGTCTATGTTCCCTCCTGATAGGTCTTTTTAGTGTCTGCAGGGACTCAGGTGGCACTGTGGTCTAAACCACTGAGCCTCTTGGGCTTGCTGATCAGAAGGTCGGTGGTTCGAATCTCTGTGACGGAGTGAGCTCCTGTTGCTTTGTCCCAGCTCCTGCCAAACTAGCAGTTCGAAAGCACTCCAGTGCAAGTAGATAAATAGGCGGGAAGGTAAATGGCATTTCCGTGACACTGGTCTGTGGACAAACACTGGCTCCCTCAGCCTGAAAGTGAGATGAGTGCCAGAACCCCATAGTCATCTTTGATTGGACTTAACCATCCAGGGGTCTTTTACCGTTACCTTTTACCCCAGTGTCTGGTTAACGTTTGTTCTAGCTGATGCAAGTAAGTGACTTATGAGTTCCTAGTCATGTTTGTATGTGTGTTGTTGTCGTGGAAGATAGGGCTAGTTCTGGAGATGCTTCTATTACCTGTTTCGTTATTTTGGAAATTTCCTGCAGCACTGAAATCCAGAAGGACTGATCTTTGGGACATCCCAGTTGCTATTCCTTGCTATACATCCTTTTAAAGCTAGGTATTGTACCTGTAATCCCACTGAGGTGAAAATGGTTGTGCATGTCTTAGGTAAGAAAAGATATAATCTTGTCTTCTTGTAAAACAGTTTTCAGGTGGTTCTTTGAAACCCCTCTTCAGAATTTTTCTTGGTGGTGCCAATGTTTTAAAACATTAGCATCTCTCTCAGATCTATTACGATTGTCAGTTCTTTAGTTTTTTTACCAAGCCCGTGATTTTGTATTAATGGTTAGTTGACTGTAATAAACATTCCTGCACTACACAGGAGTAGTACGCACTTCCCCTGCCCCCAACACAAAGACTTGCCTGCATATTGGAAAGTGGCAGGTGCAAGCAGTACAAAAAGAGGGCACCATTTCTTTCCAATTGGTTACATCTTCAACCTGTACCCGGATTAGCAGAGCAGAGTTAATATTACCATACTCCACACAATCATTTGTGAAGCCTCCATTTCATTTATGATAAAGATGTTATATTTTAAGAAACTATTAATTAAGCCCGTCTGATTAGTGCCATATGGAGTGTGTTTTTTGTAATGGACACCAAGGCTACAGGCATGAGACTGTACTCTAGTAAAAGTCACATATAAATAGGAAGCATTACTGATTTTTTAATGTTTTTTTAAGCCCTTAAATGAGTTCGTGCGTTGAGGGAATGTGGCAAACTGGAGGACTGGCAGGCTTCCATCACAAGGCAGTGCTCACTACATGACCCCACCCACTGATTTGATAAGAGACCTTTCTCTTAGGCATGGAACAGATGATACATCATTCTTTTCCTCTTCCCCCTTCTTCTATTGCCATTTTGCAGCAGCTTCTAAACTAGAAAACAGAGTTCAGGGCAGAAAGAAATCTATCTTTTATGCAGCCTTTCTGGTAGGTTAGCAGAAACAGACTGTTGCAGGTTGCCATCTTGTAGATACCATTTGTCATCCGTGTTCCCTTAGTAGAACAATAAATTATTTTTAAAGATCAAGAAGTGTCATTAAAATAAAGCCTTTCAGTGGAATAGTTTATGCTTACGTTTACAGTGTAAGACCAACAGAGTTCAATGGGAGTTACTCCCTGGTAAGAGTGCATAGCATTGCAGCCTTAGGCCCATTCTTTGCTAGTGATATATGTGCATTCATAACATTTTCGTAGTAAACTCTTTCAACTCCAGCAACCTTACATACATAGTTTAAATAAAACATCTCTATATGAAGTTGAAGCTGCTCAGTGGAGCGTGACAGACGTATTAGAATGGCACTGTCATAGTGTGGAGTGCAGTTCATAAGCAGCTGGTGAATCTAAAGGCCAGGCCCTCCCTGACTTGCTGCAAGGTGGTAGCTATACTGATTTCTCTGGAATTTTTGTTCCATTTATGATGTCTCTTCAATAATATGCCTTGCAGAGAAATTTGTAGGGGAGGGCATGTTTCTTGTACCACATGCAGAATGGATGAGAAATAAAACTGAGCGGTCAGCTCTTAAGTTATAAATGTAAGGGTGTCCAAAATGTCTTAGGTTGCATTACTGAAGGTTGTCTTTAAAACCCTATCATTTAAACGGAATTGTCTTGCTTTTTGTCTTGAGAACTCTTGAAAGCCTTGCTGCTTGAACTGTGCTAACAATCGTTTATCAGCAATCATTCACACTGTAAGTTATTGCTGTTTGGGGCCAAATCAAATGTTAACACTTTTCAAGCGGAGAATGTAAAAAGAAAAGAAAAATTCTGTGACACTGCAATGGTCATATTGCATCACCTAGAAGACAACCTGACTGCAAATAACACCATCTAGAAGCCCAGCCCCCCCCCCCATTGAATTTAGCACTCTACATGAATTTTGGAACACTCATGGGGTAGTAAGCAGCATACAGGCCAGACCTAGCACCAGGTGGGGTCCAAGATGGCGTTTTAGTAGTGGGTGAGCAGTGGTACTACTTTTGATGGGAGTCAAGCCCTACCACGTTCCTAAATTACACAGAATTCAATCTCATTCAAAACACACACTGTTACCCACCCAATGTTAAAATATCTCCCAGGAGGCCAAGTGAAGATGGCAGTGAGTTGTGTAATTGTCACTACTGTGGCCACATGGGGGTGGGGTACATCAGTAACACTATATCAAGCATTCCCCAAACACCTGGTGATTTAATATTTGTATTACTGTTTTCCAACAACAAATGTTGAGCTCAAGGCAGCTCACAATAATACCAACAGCACTGTGGGGGAACCATTGTCACTGTAATATCAAACACAGATAGCATACAAATAACTCCAACAATGAATTCATTGAAACAATTACAATTCCATACCCCACAAGTATCCTGGTAAAAACGTTTTTTTCGTGTGAGAGAGTATGGCAGCCATTTCAGGTGCTGCAATCTTGCCCTGGAAAAAAAAGTGTTTGTTTTTGGTTCCATGAGTCACATGACTCATGCAGGAGCACATCTGGGAAAACGTACATCCTGGTTTTGGGACCCAACTTATTGCAGCTCTGTGCTGGGTGGCATCCCCCTCAACAGTAAAACTATGTTTGCCCTGCAGCTCCCCCACCACTTGATCTGGGCCCAGTCCACCTGCAGCTTCAGGCTCTCTAAGAAAGGTGGCCTAGCAGAGGCAAAGACCGGGGACATGAAGAAGTGGCTCTGGATTAAAGCTCTGGCTTGATGTTGGTTTATAAACCAGCATGTGGTCATAAGTCATGTCTAGACAATTGCCGACCATATTTTTCGCTCCGTAAGACACACTTTTTTCCTCCTAAAAAGGGGAAATGTCTGTGTGTCTTATGGAGCGAATGCACTGGGCAGCAGAGGGATCCGCTGCAGTCGCGAGCTGAGGGATGCCTCCGCAGCCAGAGCCATGGCTGCCATCCGTCGCTTGCTGTGAAGCCAGCAGAGCAAGAGCCGCTGTGCAGCTATCACTCTTGTTCTGCTGGCTTCCCAGCAAAGTGGGAGGAGGGACGGATGGGAGCAAGAAAAGTGAGAGTCGCTTACATTCTTCTTCTTGCTTTCCCCTTCTAAAAACTAGGTGCGTCTTATGGAGCGAAAAATATGGTAATATTACAGTGATCTGCTCCCACAGGAGAAAGAACATGAAGGACATTAAGGAGAAGAAACGTGTTTCAACATACCACCAAGGAAAATACGAAGAAAGGGCTCCAGTGCCTGTTAAGAGGAAATAATATAGAGTTTATCCACTATCTTGGATCCAAAAATATCATTTCCACCATAAGATGGACCTTTTTCATCATATTGCCAACATTTCAATTTTTTTCCTCACTTCTATTTCATTCTCTCTAATAATTAAATCAAGATTTTAGTTATAATTGAAGCACCACTGAAAAATGAGAGCGCCACTGCATTTTCTGTTTAGTGAAGTTTTTTTTTCTTTTAGTTGAGTTCATTTTTTAACCAATTCCTTTCTTTTTTTGCCACCAGGATAGCAGCCAAGGAGAACGTGAATCTTATGTCACAGCAGAGTTTGGGGATTGTTTTTGGACCGACACTCCTTCGGCCTGAAAAAGAGACAGGCTCCATGGCAGTGAACATGCTATACCAAAACCAGATTGTTGAGCTAATGTTAAGCGAGTACACCAAGATCTTCAACTGCGAGAAAGACTGACAGACAGGGAGTGTTACTGAATATATTCACATCTGTCTTTGAATCTAATATTTTTACATTTCTGTAAACATCTTTCTGAAACATTTCCTTTCCCCTCAAGTGACAGATGCCTCGTTTTGTGAAAACTTAATGACAATTTTGTCTTTAAATTTCCAAACATTGGAATAAAAATACATTGTCAATATTTGCTTATATACTCAGCATTAACCCTTTGAATGAATCATTCTCTGCCAGCACTCCGCCCCCAGGGCTTTGCCATTTTGTATGCCTTCATTTTACAGCTGGGATTTGACAATTTTGCCAAATCCAGATGAAAGATAGCTTAGAGGCATATGCAATGGCACTTCCAGACAAGCAGGGTTGGAGGTTAATGGGTTTAAATTGGCTTTTGGAACAATTAAATTGGTGTAGTGATGCAGTCTATCACTTAATAACAGGTATGTACACTCAAAATAATTTTGTGTGGAAAACATCACGTTGAATGATGAAAGCTACAGGTTTAAAACATGGTCATAGATTTTCACACAGGCCTATAACAAAAACTCAGCCTAAATCATCATAGGTTGGGGTGCTGTAAATGTTTCATTTGCAAACTTAAGAATGAAATTAATCCCTGAGCCTCATTGTTTCAAATGCAACAGCAGCAGTGCATCAAGTTACCCAATTGCTCATTTTGAATGCAACATCCATTTTGAATTTTCCAACACTTTATCCGACTTTGCTCTTTCCCCAGCTATGTCATGTTTTGTAGAAATTTTTATTATGCTCCCGAAGATGCTTTATTGGTGAACTGCATTAAATTCATCTAGAAAGAACTTTTTTAAAAGCCTTTTCATATGCCCTTAGGATTACTTGGCTAGACTTGAATCAATTTATACATTTGATGGTTAGTTTCAGTTGTCATGGATAAACAAAAGGGTAACTGTCTAGAATATATCAAATATTGTTTTATTCTGAAATGTATGTTTCCAGCTATACACATCCCCTACCCTGTTTTGTAAAAGTATTCCGCTGATAAAATGTAGACTTATGTTTGACAGCTTTTTAATCAAGTTCAAAGAGAATAAATAAAACTAATCCAGTGTGGTAAAAGAGTCCGCCTGGCTATCGATTTGTTCATAAAATGAAAAATAAACCATGTAAATAAAATGTGTGAAAATGCAGATCTAGAAGCAAATATTTTGAGCAATTAAACCCCCCCCCCCCCCCAAATATAGAATTAATGCATAAATCTGCTGTGTATGAGAGATATGTCTCAAGTATCAAATCTAATAGTCAGGAATTACAATGTCATTGTTCAACACCGTTTCTCAGCCTACTATGTTGTTAAGCAGTTGAAGCTGTGTTTTAAAATGATCATCAAGGAAAATAAATGTACAAGGATGCTGCTGCTTCATTAAACAACTACAAGCACCAGGATTAATGGGTAAGATATGCAGAATCCACAAGTGAAAAAGGACTAAGCTATTGCTGAAGCAACCACAACGTTAGTACAGAACGGTGAGAATGAAGAAAGAGACACCAAGCAGGAGCCAGTCAGAACAATTTAAGAGAAAGAAGTAAAACTTTAGGATACACGTGTCCAGTTGTAAGATGTCTCAGGGTTGGTGATGCGTGGCATGATTACCTTCTTGCTGAACATGTGGATGGTTCTGTCATTCTTGGCAACGTTTAGTATCGACTAGAGGGAGGGGGTGATTTTGTGGCTGGAATCAGATTCTGACCCCAAGAGGTTGTTAAATTACCTATTTATTTGTAGATAGGTCATAAAATTTATATACTGCTTGATTGGGATGGGGGGTGGGAACCAACCCTCAAAGCAGTTTACAAGACAAATCAATAATATTGTGTCCAAAAAGTGTGTACAGACTCACTGAACTTCCATTCCCCCCCCCCTGGACAGGAATTAAATCAGAAAGAATTGGACATAAGAATGTTCAGAGTATCAGCCAAACTGCAGTGCTCATGCCAGAAATTGAATCTTGGGCTGACATAAAGCATGGCTAAAAGAGAGACATCCTATTGAGGTGAGGGGAGAAGCCAGGGCAAGCACAGACTGACATGGGAGGAAATTAATAGTTCAGGGCCTGTTTAGGAGAGAGTTGGGAAAACAAGGCAGCTTATGACTCTGTGCATCCATGATGTACTCACGCCTGCCCTCAAAGTGCTTCATTTCTGACCTTATCATTGGCACACCACCAGCAGCATCTACAGGCATACCAGTGTGTGTGTGGGGGGGGGTGTCCTTGGCAGGGTAAGTGCTCTCCAGCCACTGGGCCTCAGAAGAAGGAGGTGGTCCCCCCCAAAAAAAATAGTCATTTGATTCAGTACACCCCCCTAACTTATTGCAACAACTTTCATTCATTGTTTGTAAAATATGAACTAGCCAGAGAGATGGGCATTTATTAAGGCATAATCATATAGTACAGAAAAAAGTATGGACACCTGTCTTCCTAGCATGCAGCCTTACAGGCCTCTGTCTGGCCCTTGGCACTCTCCTCAGGCCACATCTCTTCCTCCCAGGCCATGCTCCATGACTGGATGGAAGGTGTTCTTGAATTGTAATAATATATCCTGCTTGTCTGGATGGAAGGGGGGTGTGTGTGTGTGTGTGTGTGTGTGTGTGTGTGTGTGAGAGAGAGAGAGAGAGAGAGAGAGGGAGGGAGGGAGGGAGGGAGGAGGAGTTTGGATTTGATATCCCGCTTTATCACTACCCGGAGGAGTGTCAAAGCGGCTCACATTCTTTCCCTTCCTCCCCCACAACAAACACTCTGTGAGGTGAGTGAGGCTGAGAGACTTCAGAGAAGTGTGACTGGCCCAAGGTCACCCAGCAGCTGCATGTGGAGGAGCGGGGAATCGAACCCGGTTCACCAGATTATGAGTCCACCACTCTTAACCACTACACCACACTGGCTCCCAAGAGAGAGACAGACAGACAGACCGAGAGACAGACTGACTCTACGTCTTACATGGCTAGAACATAGTAAACCACCTACCCATAACGACGTCCACCTTTTGTGTACCAAACAAAACATGTGGTCTAAAATGCTAATGGATAATAACACTGCTATTTTTCTAGAAAAAGAGGTGTCAGAACTTACCGTGAATGTCTCCCTTGCTCTCTTATAATGGCAACGGCACCCGCCTGAGAAGTGATGGAACTGAGTTCCGGCAAGTTCCAGCTGTGGGGAAAAAAGCCCTGGGTAATAAGTAATTTTACAATTGGGTTTCATATGCAGAAATGTTGATTGTGCAGAAATGCTTTTGTGTTTGTTCTTTCCCCTTTGCACTAACAAAAACTATTGTCTGTGAACTTGCTCCTCTTCTCTACTTCTCATTAGCTATTGGGAGTTGCTTAGATAACTGCAGGCAGGATTGAGCCTACAGTTCTGCTAATGAGACAAAAGTAGCAGTTTACATCCCTGCACTAATTAAATATGTGATATTATAGTTAGGATTGCTATTTGGTCTAGTACTGTTATGATAGTACATATGATTAGTATTGTACTGTGTAGTGAAGCATGTTATCTTCACAGCCATCAAGAGCACAAGTGGCTCCTTGAGAAAGCCACATGACTTAATGCTCCTGTCTGCTGTTTCTTTCTCTCCCCGCTCTCTTCCCCCTCTATGTGAAAACATTGCCTTGATGCAAAGGTGTGATTCTTCATCAAGTGCCCAATGGGGGTGTTTCATCCAAACTCCAGCCACATGATAATCTTGTCTCAACATGAAGTAGCCTTAAGCATGAAGGAAGGTTTATATCTCATACATTTTTAATCCTACTCTAGCAAGTGTAACTTATTACCTTTATATGTTAAATCCTTCTATGTTCTAAAGCTTATTGATATCAAGGAAGGAAGCTTCGCTGGTTGTTATAACCCCGAGCCTCCTTAAGATCACTAACTTATCTTCCCCATCCCATCCCATTTCTTTCCTCTGGTTCTACTTTCGCAGCCACTAACGTAGATATAGAATCATCACTCCTTGCTTACAAGGCAGAGTTTTCAGGTTATTTAATGTGAAGCAGTTCTTACCACCCTTTTGTTCCCCTTAAAATGCAGCAGTAAATGCAATGGGGCCCCTTGCTTTCAATAATGATTCATGAAACTATTTCAGTGGCAGAGACAAAACAATAGCCCACAGACATTTTGAGCGTTAAAACAGAGGGCAATTCATCAACCCACATTCTTTCTGCCATTTTGTCAAGCTGCCCGTGGGTCTGGATCAGGGGTTCTTTCTTAGTTTTGGCCCATGTTCTTCCATTGCTCTTCTCCAGGGCTTATTTTCTAGAAAAAGAGGTGCCAGAATTTGTTGACCTTTCTTTAGGGGGAGCACCCAGCCAAAGATGTTGCTCTCGGTGTTGTAGAGAACCACACATGGCTTAGGCTATGTAGCTTATGGGAGGGTGAGCTGATCACACCCTAAAACAAAGGAGAGAATGTTTTCAAGGCCCATAAGAACATAAGGGAGTCGTACGTTCCCTATAACCAGCCACAGTCAACCATTTGGCTGCAGCTCTTTGAGGCAGTTGAATTTTTTGAGCACTCTTCAAAGGCAGCTGGGTGAATACCAGGAAGGCAGTTTCCTATGTTCCTATTTGTTTATTGATGGAAAAGGGTGAGCCCATACTGCAATACGTTATCCTTCTCCACTCAAACACTACTAGCTAGGACCCATTTACCTAAATTACAGAAGCTGAGACGGAAATATAAATATACTGGAAGACACCTTCAACACAGGACAGGTATATGCTCTGTCCCCAAACTGCTTTTCTTTTTAACCACAATTCCCAGTGAGCTTTCCTTTCTGAAACCATAGTGCTATAAAGTATTTATGCCAGCTTACGATTTCTTCTTCTTGCACTAGTATCTTTTTTTATATATACAAAAAACCCCAACCCTTATTAAAAATGCAAAAGGACTTTAGAGGTACTCTGCATATTCAGCGGTGTCTGTGTGTGTGTGTGTGTGTGTGTGTTTGGGTGAGTGAGAAAGACATCAACAATAAATGAGCCAGCTAAACAATAAAGAAAGATCTCTTATCCCGTGGCGCAATGAATGTTTTATTAATAAATGGTTTCCTTTCTTATTTCTCATAGAACCATGTTTTGGAGTCAATTGCTGTGGTCCAGAAAATTCTTTCCTGATGGGTGTCAGAGGCCAAATGCCACTCTTAAGTGCTGCCTAATTAATTTTGTACTGCCGATCTACATGCACATTCCTCTGCATGCATATATCTGCTGCTTCCATTGGAGCAGGGCAACCTGCAGACTCTTAGGTGCAGCCCCAGCCCCCAACATAAAGACAAAAGCACTTAGTAGAGCCATACCGTGTTGCAGGCTTCCAGCAATGGTACAAAAATGCCTTTCAGCTTCTATTTTCACTTCAGCATCTGTATCAGCTGCATTTTTCAAATGCTGGGGACGCGGCTAACATTTGCCTGTTAAAGATAACAACAGAAAGATGCTGAGTGTTGTTCTAATTCTCAAGTTTGATTAATTTCAAATGTGACAGCTCCCCTTCCCACACTTAATCTAGCCAGGTGAACTCTAAGGGGGGTGGGGCCTGGGGAGACAGGGCAGATCTAGAGACCTCATAGGCTGCATTAGTCCCCATGGGTCAGAGATTCCCCATTGCTTACCAATCCCGTCCCCAATTATTTAAACTGGGAACGCCAAGAACTGAAACTTGCCCACTCCATTCGCATTTCACTTGCTCTACCACTAAGCTACACATCCCTTCCCTAATGTTTTAAGGCACTGAAATGGGCACACTCATTCAAACAAATGGCAAGTTAAGCCTAAATCCTGACGGCATTTTTATTTTATTTTAAAGGAATTGGTAAAGTTTACCAAAGTATAGCCATCAGCTACACAAGGCTGCATTTTTCAGGGGTCAATGATATGGGTACTGGACATGGGGCACTTATTTTTTTATATCCTTTATCAATTAAATTTATATACTGCCCTTCTTCTGAAGATCACAGGGCGGTTTACAATATAAAAATACGTAAATACGTAACAACATGACCACCACACACATATATAGTTTAATTAGCCAAAGGCCTGGTTATAAAGAAATTCTTTCACCTGGCATCTAAAGCTATGTAACAAAGGTCTCAGGTGAGCCTCCCTGGGGAGAACACTTTACCAGCAGGGAGGGAGCCACCACAGAAAAGCCCATTCTCATGTTATCACCCTCCGGGTCTCGTGGATGGGGCATATGAAGAAGGGCCTCAGATGATGGTCACAGGGTCCAGATTGGTTCACATGATAAGAGGCGGTCCTTGTGGTATTGCAGTCCTGAGCTGTTTAAAAGACTGCATGAGGCCTCCCCCCCCCTTTTTTGGGGAAGAGTACGACTGGCCTTTGGTTTCCTCCGAAGGTAAGACCCACGGAACCCAATGAGTTAACTCCCAAGTGAACATGCACAAAACTGCAGCCAGGCTGAAATTGTATGTACAATGGGAACAATTCCCATGGAGCACAATGAGATTTAACTCTGAGTATACATAGATCGGATCAAACTTTAATCCTTATTCTGTGACTTGTGTGCATTCTCTCTTTAGCCTAAAACATGACCTCCCACATCCTTGTGTGGGGTTTTTTTTTAAAGTGCAAAATAATATGTTGATCCAGTGTGTAGGTGTGCAGATAACAATAAAATGGAGATCAATATGTTAAACACAGGGCCTCTGTTTGTGATGCTAATTCTGTGTTCATAAAAAGTGCATTAGTAAAGTGTCTGCCCTACACTGTAATGCCTGATCTTCTCCCCATAGTTTGTCTCTTTCAGCGCCCTGTTAACATCTTCTTCAACGTACCATCTCAATATTATATTGAAATGAGATCTGGCACTTTTGGGGTCCTGTGCAAGATGAAAAAATGGGTCTCCAGCAGTCTTCCTCTTAGACATAATTGAAAAAGAGGCAGGCACGGGGGCATGCTGTGATTCACGCTGCCAGACAGTGATCTTGAATCATTCAAATTATGAGAATACCGAGACAGCTGTGCGCAAAAAAGATGACAATTTGCCATACTGTTGTTGTGAAAATGAAAATTTGAATCTAGTGGTTCAGTATGAAATTGGAGGAAAAGCAACCCTACCCAGTTATGCTGGGATCTTTCAGTAGGCTATATGTTCAGAAAGTTCAGTGATAATTCCTCACCTTCACCCTTGTTAGATACATTAGACCCCTGCAACTGAAGGAGGATGCAGTGTGGTATTGTGCTGTAGACAGCTTGTTTGGCCTTTCTTGTGGGGAAGTGTCATAGCTGACCCAGGTTGACTATAGTACCCATAGATCTTTCCATCAGCCTTGCTTAGATCATGAAGTTTTAAGCTTTCATTGGGGTTATGTTGCTGATCCACAGCATTGATGTGTATCCTCTACAAGACAAGACAAAATGGAAGAGGGAAAACCTTGAGGAAATGAATGGAATAGGCCTGCACAAGTGGGTCCTAATTTGCAATATGGAAAGCATATTATTTGAAAGCACCTGCAATCCACAAAGAGGAACTGTTAGCCTATGGGGTTAACAAAGCACAGCTGCGGTCCTAATCTGACCCATTAGAATAGTTCCCCCAAGGCACGCCCCCCTGCCCAACGTCTTCTGACATATATAAAGTCAGGTGTGGAACAGGTAAAGCGGTGGATTCCTGCCTAAAGTAGGGTTTGAATGCACCACCGGACAACTGATCACTGGCACTTGCAAATCTCTGTGCTTGTGCTCATGTGGTTTGAGGTCAGATCACACACGCAAAGGAAAACACTTCACCTGGTATTACGGTGAGAGATGTCAGGCAATTGATCTCACCCTCCCTTGGAATATCCTGCAGTTTAAAGCTGGGCTTTGAGTGTTTCCTCAAACATCATTTCCGTAGCACTCCTTAATGCAGCCAACTTGGTGCCATCCAGCTGTTCTGGGCTACAACTCCCATCACACACCATATATCTAAAGCATCTTTAAAGAGCACCCTTCCCCTCAAAAAATCATAGTACTGTAGTTGACCTCTCACAGGGCTACAATTCCCAGCATCCGTAACAAACATAAAGTTCCCAGGATTCAGTGTGTCTGTTTTTAACTGTGTACAAAGCCTATGCCAGAACGATAAAAATTGAATTTAATAACAGCAACAGCAGCAACAACACAACAACAATGGGTGATTCATCTCTCAAATCATTTCCATCATATATACCCAGGGGATCCCATGTGGAACCCTCCAAAATTTTTCAGCTAGAATTGTCATCATTGTTGATCACAGATCCTACAAACTGGGGGCTCCAAAACAGTTGGTGCGGGCAGGCTGCCTTAATGCCTCTTGTTTGGGGCTGTGAATTATTATTTTTTATGTGTTCCATCTCTAGCTCACCATTAAGTTCTTGTATTCACACCACCCAAAAGAAAGCAACGTTAAAAGAGAGAGTGCAGGGACACAGGCGCTTTGCTAGGAAGGCGGTGACCTAGAAATGGAAGCACCTGCGATAATGCAAGGAAGTCCAAAAAGAGGCTCTTTCACTATGCCTCAGCAAAAAAAACAGGTACATGGAGGGGACTTCCCCGTCCTGTCTGTTGAAGCTCAAAGTGCCAGCCATTCTCTCTACCCTGCCAGCCTGGCTCTCCCCTATTTAACAGTAATCAGTTTTCAGGTCACAGTTGCTAGGACTGGAAACTCCAAGATGACTTCAAAAGGGCAAATTGCTAACCAAATTTTCCACACTCTCTTTTTCTTTCACCGGGCTATTACTGAAAGAATGCAGGTATTAAAATAGAGTGATTCCTGTATACAATGCCGTTAATTAGAAAGCCGGGGTGGAAATCGGGGTAGACATAACTCTTTTAGACAGGTATCAAAAATAATCCCCTGATCCCCATGGATTCCAGCTGCACGGAAAGGAGAGTGATATAAAAGATTCTTGGGAAGCATGAAGTCTGGTTGCTGTTGTTTTCGCAGGCCTTCGCCAGGTGTCTCCGGCACATATAAATAAGCCCCCTGCTCTTTTGCCAGCTCTGCTCCTCTCTCCTTTCTGCTCTATGGTTCCCACATGCCTCTCCAACCCAAATGAAGAGAGCAGTGGTGCAGAATCCTGAGGTGGAGCATAAAGGTTTCTTCCCCATACAAAGAGAGGAGGGTTTGTGCACTGGGAAGGCAAGGAGAACAAAAAGGAGCAGGCACCACGGACTGAATGGAACTTCCCCTAAGCTCCTTATCAATAAGCTTAATAAGGGTCTGTGCAATTTACCGATGGCCACAACACAGCAACAACTGAGCCAGGGCTATAAAGGAAGCACAGAGGCCTCGGTCTTTATCGCTTTTCATGGTCCACCGCACGGAAGTCTCTTTTACCCTCCCCCCCCGAAAAAAGACTAAGCATGGGTTCATGAGATTGGCCTCAATAAAACCCTCGGCTTGCTATTCTTCTCCTACCTGCCCTTGTTAAGCAGATTAATGGTTATTCCCTTGGATTTGATCCACTAGTCCCTTTGTAAGGGTAGCAGCAATACTCAAGATTTCCCCCCACCCACCCTAATATACAATTCTTCCCACCCCCCACCCCCCCAGCTTGGGTTTAATTTTGTTATCCTCAATCGTATGCTTGATTCGGGAAGGGGGGGTGCGCGCGCGCTGGAGATAAATATTCCAAACTTCCCTCTTCTGTAAAATCCATGTCATATCAAAAAGGTGACAAGAGGGGGAAAAGTAATTAGTGAGTTCACAGAGTTCAGTAGAAAAGTTAAAATAGAGTAACACATTACTTTTTATGTGAAGATTTCACAAGACAAATCTTGCCTGTGTTTTAATTGCATGTGACCCTGGCAGTCCCACTCTGAAATGAAGTGCCGTAAAATTAAAGATGACAGACGCTCAAAACAAGTCTTGTGATCTTGATTAAACTACAAAGACCACACTTTCTCTCTGCTGCAACTCAGATATGATGGGCTGTTTTATTTGGGGAATTGCTTCATTAATGCTTTCTTTGACTAGACATGTTTATTATATATATATATAAAATACTGAATATGGTGATATCTTGCATAGCTAAATAAAGTCCAAAGGCACATTAAAAATTAGGAGTCTTTAAATAACACCAAGACCTGAATACTTCTGTTCAAAAATTCCCATTATCTTTATTATATGATATGGGCATGTAGGATACATATATAGATGAAGAACAGTAGATCAGTGGCAGAGCACTGGCTTTGCCTGAGGAAGGTCTCAGGTTCCGCCCCTGGGAACTCCAGGAAGGCTTGGAAAGTTTCCCCTCTTTGAAACCCTGGGGAGCTGCTGGCAGTCAGTGTAGACAGTACTGAACTAGATGGACCTATGTTCTGACTGAGTATAAGGCAGCTTCCTAGGCTCCTACTTAATTGAATCTGTTTATTTTACTCCTTAGGGGCTTCCCAAGTACAGAAAAAGGAAGGAAGGAAGGAAGGAAGGAAGGCAATTAAGAATACATCTTTCCATAATAAATAGTGGGTGGCCTTTGATTTCATTTTCTATGTGTTTTTACATATGCAGTCATACCTCAGCTCCCAAATGCCTTGGGAGTCAAATGTTCCGGCTCCGGAACGATCAAAAACCAGAAGTGAGTGTTTCAAATGTTTTCAAATGTTCGGTTTTCAAATGTTCTTTCGGAAGCTGAATGTCCGATGGGGCTTCCACGGCTTCTGATTGGCTTCAGGAACTTCCTGTTTGACTTCCGAGGTACGACTGTATAGATAATATTGTAAACCACTATGATTGTTATGATGTAGTGTTACAAATAAATAAAACAAATATCTCATATAGTTGTAAAAAAGAAAAGAAAAAAGCTTGGTCCATTGCTATGCCTTTAAAGGTTCTTTTGATGTTATTTATAGCCTAAAAATTACTTTTTAGTTATTTATAGCATTAATATATTTACTTATTTATAGTATTACTTTCCGCAAATACCCACAGATCAAATAGTTGATAAAAGTACAGGATCAGGATCTTGGAAGAGAAAAATATACATACCCTCCCTTACCAGTAGGCTTTGTTTAGTGAATAAAATTAAATACAGAAAGATACATTTGTCCTTTGTAAACCACTTAGAGGTATATGTGGAGGGTTTTTTTAACTGAGCAAGTGGTATACAAATTTTGTTCATTAAGGTAATAAAGATAAAGATCATTTAAAAAACAATCCAATCTATAACGCAAGTCAACTATAGTACTTGACTTTGGCTGCAAAAATAGAATCATAGAATCATAGAATCATAGAGTTGGAAGAGACCACAAGGGCCATCGAGTCCAACCCCCTGCCAAGCAGGAAACACCATCAGAGCACTCCTGACATATGGTTGTCAAGCCTCTGCTTAAAGACCTCCAAAGTAGGAGACTCCACCACACTCCTTGGCAGCAAATTCCACTGTCGAACAGCTCTTACTGTCTTGGAAGACAAGCTTCCCTGGACATTAGGCCTTTTTAGGCACTCCAAATAGGGGAAAGGAAATAGGAGGGAGGAGGTGAGAAAGCAAGGACAAACACACTAGCTTCATCCCTCCATCACTGTTTCTGTTGCCTTCCAAATCATGGAAGGTGATTGCCTGAAGTGGGTACCGTTGCCCACACATTTCAGAACCCAGCAATTACATAGGGTTCTGTTACGCAGGTGGGAGGGGAGCACCCACAGGTATAAAGGCTCCACGCTACTGACGGTCATCTTCTATAGCAGTGGTTTTCAATCAGTGTGCCATGGCACCCTAGGATCCCTTGAATGATGGTCAGGGGTGCCGGAGGCAACACTGGCCTCTGTCCCTCTTTCCCTCCCTCCCTTCCTCCTCTGATGCCCTCTCACTCCCTGCCTCCCAAAGGTGTGCACAGCTGTTTGTTGAAGCAGAG